>NW_027457958.1:0-2500 GCF_050624435.1 Tenrec ecaudatus
AACCCTAACCCTAACCCTAACCCTAAACCTAACGCTAACCCTTACCTAACCCTAACTCTAACGCTAACCCTAACCCTAACCCTAACGCTAACGCTAAACTTAACCCTAACCCTAAACCTAACCCTAACACTAACCCTAAACGTAACCCTAACCCTTAACCTAACCCTAACCCTAACCCTAACACTAAACCTAACCCTAAACCTAACCCTAACCCTAACGCTAACCCTAACCGTAACCCTAACCATAACCATAACCCTAACCCTAACCCTAACGCTAACCCTAACCCTAACCCTAACCCTAACGCTAACGCTAACGCTAACACTGACCCTAACACTAACGCTAACGCTAACCCTAAACCTAACCCTAACGGAAACCCTAGTCCTAACACTAACCCTAACACTAACGCTAACACTAACCCTAACCCTAACCCTAAACCTAATCCTAATCCTAACCCTAACCCTAAGGCTAACCTTAACCATAACCCTAACCCTAACCCTAACCCTAACCCTAACGCTAAACTTAACCCTAACCCTAACCCTAAACCTAACACTAACCCTAACCCTAACCCTAACCCTTAACCTAACCCTAACCCTAACCCTAACACTAAACCTAACCCTAACCCAAACCCAAACCCTAACCCTAATCCTAACGCTAACCCTAACCCTAACCCTAACCCTAACCCTAACCCTAACCATAACCCTAACGCTAACCCTAACCCTAACCCTAACCCTAACCCTAACGCTAACGCTAACGCTAACCCTAACCCTAACCCTAACGCAAACCCTAATCCTAACACTAACCCTAACACTAACGCTAACGCTAACCCTAACCCTAACCCTAACCCTAATCCTAACCCTTACCCTAACCCTAACGCTAACCCTAACCCTAACCCTAACACTATCCCTAACCCTAAACCTAACCCTAACCCTAACCCTAACCCTAACGCTAACCCTAACCCTAACCCTAACCCTAACCCTAACCCTATCCCCAACCCTAACCCTAACCCTAACGCTAACACTAACCCTAATCCTAACCCTAACCCTATCGCTAACGCTAACCCTAACCCTAACGTTAACGCTAACGCTAACCCTAACCCTAACCCTAACGCTAACCCTAACCTAACCCTAACCCTAACGCTAACCCTAACCCTAACCCTAACGCTAACCCTAACCCTAACCCTAACCCTAACGCTAACGCTAACGCTAACACTGACCCTAACCCTAACCCTATCACTAATGTTAACCCTAACCCTAACCCTAACCCTAATCCTAACAAACCCTAACCCTAACCCTAACCCTTAACCTAACCCTAACCGTAACTCTAAATCTAACCCTAACCCTAACCCTAACCCTAACGCTAACCCTAACCCTAACCCTAACCTTAACCCTAACCCTTACCCTAACCCTAACCCTAACCCTAACGCTAACCCTAACTCTAACCCTAACCCTAACGCTAACGCTAACGCTAACCCTAACCCTAACGCTAACCCTAACCCTAACCCTAACCCTAACCCTAACCCTAACCCTAACGCTAACGCTAACGCTAACCCTAACCCTAACCCTATCCCCAACCCTAACCCTAACCCTAACGTTAAGGCTAACCCTAACCCTAACCCTAACCCTAACGCTAACCCTAACACTAACCATAACCCTAACCCTAACCCTATCGCTAACGCTAACCCTAACCCTAACGCTAACGGTAACGCTAACCCTAACCCTAACCCTAACCCTAACGCTAACCCTTACCTAACCCTAACCCTGACGCTAACCCTAACCCTAACCCTAACGGTAACCCTAACCCTAACCCTAACGCTAACCCTAACCCTAACCCTAACCCTAACCCTAATGCTAACGCTAACGCTAACACTGACCCTAACCCTAACGCTAACGCTAACGCTAACCCTAACCCTAACCCTAACGGAAACCCTAGTCCTAACACTAACCCTAAGGCTAACGCTAACGCTAACGTAACCCTAACCCTAACCCTAACCGAAACCCTAAGCCTTAACCTAACCCTAACCCTAACCCTAACACTAAACCTAACCCTAAACCTAACCCTAACCTAACGCTAACCCTAACCCTAACCCTAACCCTAACCTAACCCTAACCATAACCCTAACCCTAACCCTAACGCTAACCCTAACCCTAACCCTAACCCTAACCCTAACGCTAACGCTAACGCTAACACTGACCCTAACCCTAACGCTAACGCTAACGCTAACCCTAACCCTAACCCTAACCATAACCCTAACCCTAACCCTAACGCTAACCCTAACCCTAACCCTAACCCTAACCCTAACGCTAACGCTAACGCTAACACTGACCCTAACCCTAACGCTAACGCTAACGCTAACGCTAACCCTAACCCTAACCCTAACGGAAACCCTAGTACTAACACTAACGCTAACGCTAACGCTAAGGCTAACGCTAACCCTAACCCTAACCCTAACGGAAACCCTAACCCTTAACCTAACCCTAACCCTAACCCTAACACTAAACCT
>NW_027457958.1:12500-22500 GCF_050624435.1 Tenrec ecaudatus
AACCCTAACCCTAACCCTAACCCTAACGCTAACGCTAACGCTAAACTTAACCCCTAACCATAACCCTAACCCTAACCCTAACGCTAACCCTAACCTAACCCTAACCCTAACGCTAACGCTAACCCTAACCCTAACCCTAACGCTAACCCTAACCCTAACCCTAACCCTAACCCTAACCCTAACCCTAACGCTAACGCTAACCCTAACCCTAACCCTATCCCCAACCCTAACCCTAACCCTAACGCTAACGCTAACCCTAACCCTAACCCTAACCCTAACGCTAACCCTAACACTAACCATAACCCTAACCCTAACCCTATCACTAACGCTAACCCTAACCCTAACGATAACGCTAACGCTAACCCTAACCCTAACCCTAACCCTAACCCTAACGCTAACCCTTACCTAACCCTAACACTAATGCTAACCCTAACCCTAACCCTAACGCTAACCCTAACCCTAACCCTTAACCTAACCCTAACCCTAACCCTAACACTAAACCTAACCCTAAACCTAACCCTAACCCTAACGCTAACGCTATCCCTAACCCTAATCCTAACCCTAACCATAACCCTAACCCTAACCCTAACGCTAACCCTAACCCTAACCCTAACCCTAAAGCTAACGCTAACGCTAACACTGACCCTAACCCTAACGCTAACGCTAACGCTAACCCTAACACTAACCCTAACGGAAAACCTAGTCCTAAAACTAACCCTAACACTAACGCTAACGCTAACCCTAAACCTAACACTAACCCTAATCTTCACCCTAACCCTAACCCTAACCCTAACGCTAACCCTAACCATAACCCTAACCCGAACGCTAACCCTAACCCTAACCCTAACCCTAACCCTAACCCTAACGCTAACGCTAACGCTAACAATGACCCTAACCCTAACGCTAACGCTAACGCTAACGCTAACCCTAACCCTAACCCTAACGGAAACCCTAGTCCTAACACTAACCCTAACGCTAACGCTAAAGCTAACGCTAAACCTAACCCTAACCCTAACGGAAACCCTAACCCTTAACCTAACCTTAAACCTAACCCTAACTCTAAACCTAACCCTAACCCTAACCCTAACCCTAACCCTAACGCTAACCCTAACCCTAACCCTAACCCTAACCCTAACCCTAATGCTAACCCTAACTCTAACCCTAACCCTAACGCTAACACTAACGCTAACCCTAACCCTAACGCAAACCCTAATCCTAACACTAACCCTAACACTAACGCTAACGCTAACCCTAACCCTAACCCTAACCCTAACGCTAACGCTAACGCTAAAATTAACCCTAACCCTAACCCTAACCCTAACCCTAACGCTAACCCTAACCTAATCCTAACCTTAACGCTAACCCTAACCCTAACCCTAACGCTAACGCTAACGCTAACCCTAACCCTAACCCTAACGCTAACCCTAACCCTAACACTAACCCTAACGTTAACGTTAACGCTAACCCTAACCCTAACCCTATCCCCAACCCTAACCCTAACCCTAACGCTAACGCTAACCCTAACCCTAACCCTAACCCTAACGCTAACCCTAACACTAACCATTACCCTAACCCTATCGCTAACGCTAACCCTAACCCTAACGCTAACGCTAACGCTAACGCTAACCCTAACCCTAACCCTAACGCTAACCCTTACCTAACCCTAACCCTAACGCTAACCCTAATCCTAACCCTAACCCTAACGCTAACGCTAAACTTAACCCTAACCCTAACCCTAACACTAACCCTAAACCTAATCCTAACCCTTAACCTAACCCTAACCCTAACCCTAACACTAAAACTAACCCTAAACCTAACCATAACCCTAACGCTAACCCTAACCCTAACCCTAACCATAACCATAACCCTAACCCTAACCCTAACGCTAACCCTAACCCTAACCCTAACCCTAACCCTAACCCTAACCCTAACCCTAACGCTAACGCTAACGCTAACACTGACCCTAACACTAACGCTAACTCTAACGCTAACCCTAACCCTAACCCTAACGGAAACCCTAGTCCTAACACTAACCCTAACACTAACGCAAACACTAACCCTAACCCTAACCCTAACCCTAACCCTAATCCTAATCCTAACCCTAAACCTAACGCTAACCCTAACCATAACCCTAACCCTAAGCCTAATCCTAACCCTAACCCTAACGCCAAACTTAACCCTAACCCTAACCCTAAACCTAACCCTAACCCTAACCCTAACCCTAACCCTAACCCTTAACCTAACCCTAACCCTAACCCTAACACTAAACCTAACCCTAACCCAAACCCAAACCCTAACCCTAACCCTAACGCTAACCCTAACCCTAACCCTAACCCTAACCCTAACCATAACCCTAACGCTAACCCTAACCCTAACCCTAACGCAAACCCTAATCCTAACACTAACCCTAACACTAACGCTAACGCTAACCCTAACCCTAACCCTAACCCTAATCCTAACCCTTACCCTAACCCTAACGCTAACCCTAACCCTAACTCTAACCCTAACACTATCCCTAACCCTAACTCTAACCCTAACCCTAACCCTAAAGCTAACCCTAACCCTAACCCTAACCCTAAACCTAACCCTATCCCCAACCCTAACACTAACCCTAACGCTAACACTAACCCTAACCCTAACCCTAACCCTATCGCTAACGCTAACCCTAACCCTAACGCCAACGCTAACGCTAACCCTAACCCTAACCCTAACGCTAACCTTAACCTAACCCTAACCCTAACCCTAACCCTAAACCTAACGCTAACCCTAACCTAACCCTAACCCTAACGCTAACCCTAAACCTAACCCTAATGCTAACCCTAACCCTAACCCTAACCCTAACCCTAACGCTAACCCTAACCCTAACCCTAACGTTAACCCTAACCCTAACCCTAACCCTAATCCTAACAAACCCTAACCCTAACCCTAACCCTTAACCTAACCCTAACCCTAACTCTAAATCTAACCCTAACCCTAACCCTAACCCTAACGCTAACCCTAACCCTAACCCTAACCCTAACGCTAACCCTAACTCTAACCCTAACCCTAACGCTAACGCTAACCCTAACCCTAATGCAAACCCTAATCCTAACACTAACCCTAACCCTAACCCTAACGCTAACCCTAACCTAACCCTAACCCTAACGCTAACCCTAAGCCTAACCCTAACGCTAACGCTAACCCTAACCCTAACCCTAACGCTAACCCTAACCCTAACCCTAACCCTAACCCTAACCCTAACCCTAACCCTAACGCTAACGCTAACGCTAACCCTAACCCTAACCCTATCCCCAACCCTAACCCTAACGCTAACGCTAACCCTAACCCTAACCCTAACCCTAACCCTATCGCTAACGCTAACCCTAACCCTAACGCTAACGCTAACGCTAACCCTAACCCTAACCCTAAACCTAACCCTAACGCTAACCCTTATCTAACCCTAACCCTAACGCTAACCCTAACCCTAACCCTAACGCTAACACTAACACTAAACCTAACCCTAACCCTAACCCTAACCCTAACGCTAACGCTAACGCTAACACTGACCCTAACCCTAACGGACACCCTAGTCCTAACACTAACCCTAACATTAACGCTAACGCTAACCCTAAACCTAACCCTAACCCTAATCCTAACCCTAACCCTAACCCTGACGCTAACCCTAACCTTAACCCTAACCCTAACACTAACCCTAAACCTAACGCTAACCCTAACCCTAACCCTAACCCTAACGCTAACCCTAAACCTAACCCTAACGCTAACCCTAACCCTAACCCTAACCCTAACCCTAACCCTGACCCTGAACCTAACCCTAACGCTAACGCTAACCCTAACCCTAACCCTAACCCTAAACGTAACGCTAACCCTAACGCTAAGCCTAACCCTAACCCTAACCCTAAATCTACCCCTAACCCTAACCCTAGCCCTAATGCTAACCCTAACCCTAAAACTAACCCTAACCCTAACCCTAACCCTAACCCTATCCCCAACCCTAACCCTAACTCTAACGCTAACCCTAACCCTAACCCTAATGCTAACCCTAACCCTAACACTAACCCTAACGCTAACGCTAAACTTAACCCTAAACCTAACCCTAACCCTTAACCTAACCCTAACCCTAACTCTAAATCTAACCCTAACCCTAACCCTAACCCTAACCCTAACGCTAACCCTAACCCTAACCCTAACCCTAACCCTTACCCTAACCGTAACCCTAACCCTAACGCTAACCCTAACTCTAACCCTAACCCTAACGCTAACGCTAACGCTAACCCTAACCCTAACGCAAACCCTAATCCTAACACTAACCCTAACACTAACGCTAACGCTAACCCTAACCCTAACCCTAACGCTAACGCTAACGCTAAACTTAACCCTAACCCTAACCCTAACCCTAAACCTAACGCTAACCCTAACCTAACCCTAACCCTAACGCTAACCCTAACCCTAACCCTAATGCTAACGCTAACCCTAACCCTAACCCTAACGCTAACCCTAACCCTAACCCTAACCCTAACCCTAACCCTAACCCTAACGCTAACGCTAACGCTAACCCTAACCCTAACCCTATCCCCAACCCTAACTCTAACCCTAACGCTAACGCTAACCCTAACCCTAACCCTAACCCTAACGCTAACCCTTACCTAACCCTAACCCTAATGCTAACCCTAACCCTAACCCTAACGCTAACACTAACACTAACCCTAACCCTAACCCTAACGCTAACGCTAAACTTAACCCTAACCGTAACCCTAACCATAACACTAACCCTAACCCTAACACTTAACCTAACCCTAACCCTAACCCTAACACTAAACCTAACCCTAAACCTAACCCTAACGCTAACCCTAACCCTAACCCTAACCCTAACCATAACCCTAACCCTAACCCTAACGCTAACCCTAACCCTAATCCTAACCCTAACGCTAACGCTAACCCTAACCCTAACCCTAACGGAAACCCTAGTCCTAAAACTAACCCTAACACTAACGCTAACGCTAACCCTAAACCTAACCCTAACCCTAATCTTAACCCTAACCCTAACCCTAACACTAAACCTAACCCTAACCATAACCCTAACCCTAACCCTAACGCTAACCCTAACCCTAACCCTAACCCTAACGCTAACGCTAACGCTAAACTTAACCCTAACCCTAACCCTAACCCTAACGCTAACCCTAACCTAACCCTAACCCTAACGCTAACGCTAACCCTAACCCTAACCCTAACGCTAACCCTAACCCTAACCCTAACCCTAACCCTAACCCTAACGCTAACGCTAACCCTAACCCTAACCCTATCCCCAACCCTAACCCTAACCCTAACGCTAACGCTAACCCTAACCCTAACCCTAACCCTAACGCTAACCCTAACACTAACCATAACCCTAACCCTAACCCTATCACTAACGCTAACCCTAACCCTAACGATAACGCTAACGCTAACCCTAACCCTAACCCTAACCCTAACCCTAACGCTAACCCTTACCTAACCCTAACACTAATGCTAACCCTAACCCTAACCCTAACGCTAACCCTAACCCTAACCCTTAACCTAACCCTAACCCTAACCCTAACACTAAACCTAACCCTAAACCTAACCCTAACCCTAACGCTAACGCTATCCCTAACCCTAACCCTAACCCTAACCATAACCCTAACCCTAACCCTAACGCTAACCCTAACCCTAACCCTAACCCTAACGCTAACGCTAACGCTAACACTGAACCTAACCCTAACGCTAACGCTAACGCTAACCCTAACACTAACCCTAACGGAAAACCTAGTCCTAAAACTAACCCTAACACTAACGCTAACGCTAACCCTAAACCTAACACTAACCCTAATCTTCACCCTAACCCTAACCCTAACACTAAACCTAACCCTAACCATAACCCTAACCCTAACCCTAACGCTAACCCTAACCCTAACCCTAACCCGAACGCTAACCCTAACACTAACCCTAACCCTAACCCTAACGCTAACGCTAAACTTAACCCTAACCGTAACCCTAACCCTAACACTAACCCTAACCCTAACCCTTAACCTAACCCTAACCCTAAACTTAACACTAAACCTAACCCTACACATAACCCTAACCCTAACGCTAACCCTAACCCTAACCCTAACCATAACCCTAACCCTAACCCTAACGCTAACCCTAACCCTAATCCTAACCCTAACGCTAACGGTAACGCTAACACTGACCCTAACCCTAACGCTAACGCTAACGCTAACCCTAACCCTAACCCTAACGGAAACTCTAGTCCTAAAACTAACCCTAACACTAACGCTAACGCTAACACTAAACCTAACCCTAACCATAACCCTAACCCTAACCCTAACGCTAACCCTAACCCTAACCCTAACCCTAACCCTAACCCTAACCCTAACGCTAACGCTAACGCCAACACTGACCCTAACCCTAACCCTAACGCTAACCCTAACCCTAACCCTAATGCTAACCCTAACCCTAACACTAACCCTAACGCTAACGCTAAACTTAACCCTAAACCTAACCCTAACCCTTAACCAAACCCTAACCCTAACTCTAAATCTAACCCTAACCCTAACCCTAACCCTAACCCTAACGTTAACCCTAACCCTAACCCTAACCCTTACCCTAACCCTAACCCTAACCCTAACGCTAACCCTAACGCTAAACCTAACCCTAACGCTAACGCTAACGCTAACCCTAACCCTAACGCAAACCCTAATCCTAACACTAACCCTAACCCTAACGCTAACCCTAACCCTAACCCTAACCCTAACGCTAACCCTAACCTAACCCTAACCCTAACGCTAACCCTAACCCTAACCCTAACGCTAACGCTAACCCTAACCTAACCCTAACGCTAACCCTAAACCTAACCCTAACCCTAACCCTAACCCTAACCCTAACGCTAACGCTAACGCTAACCCTAACCCTAACCCTATCCCCAACCCTAACCCTAACCCTAACGCTAACGCTAACCCTAACCCTAACCCTAACCCTAACGCTAACCCTAACACTAACCATAACCCTAACCCTAACCCTATCGCTAACGCTAACCCTAACCCTAACGCTAACGCTAACGCTAACCCTAACCCTAACCCTAACCCTAACCCTAACCCTAACGCTAACCCTTACCTAACCCTAACACTAATGCTAACCCTAACCCTAACCCTAACGCTAACCCTAACACTAACACTAACCCTAACCCTAACGCTAACGCTAAACTTAACCCTAACCGTAACCCTAACCCTAACACTAACCCTAACCCTAACCCTTAACCTAAACCTAACCCTAACCCTAACACTAAACCTAACCCTAAACCTAACCCTAACCCTAAAGGCTAACCCTAACCCTAACCCTAACCCTAACCCTAACCCTAAACCTAACGCTAACCCTAACCCTAAGCCTAACCCTAACCCTAACCCTAACCCTAAATCTACCCCTAACCCTAACCCTAATGCTAACCCTAACCCTAAAACTAACCCTAACCCTAACCCTAACCCTATCCCCAACCCTAACCCTAACCCTAACGCTAACACTAACCCTAACCCTAACCCTAAACATATCGCTAACGCTAAACCTAATCCTAACGCTAACACTAACGCTAACCCTAAACCTAACGCTAACCCTAACCCTAACCCTAACCCTAACGCTAACCCTAACCCTAACCCTAATGCTAACCCTAACCCTAACACTAACCCTAATGCTAACGCTAAACTTAATCCTAAACCTAACCCTAACACTAACCCTAACCCTAACCCTAACCCTTAACCTAACCCTAACCCTAACACTAAACCTAAACCTAACCCTAACCCTAACACTAACCTAACCCTAACCATAACCCTAACCCTAACCCTAAAGCTAACCCTAACCCTAACCCTAACCCTAACCCGAATGCTAACCCTAACACTAAACCTAACCCTAACCCTAACGCTAACGCTAAACTTAACCCTAACCGTAACCCTAACCCTAACACTAACCCTAACCCTAACCCTTAACCTAACCCTAACCCTAACCCTAACACTAAACCTAACCCTAAACATAACCCTAACCCTAACGCTAACCCTAACCCTAACCCTAACCATAACCCTAACCCTAACCCTAACGCTAACCCTAACCCTAATCCTAACCCTAACGCTAACGGTAACGCTAACACTGACCCTAACCCTAACGCTAACGCTAACGCTAACCCTAACCCTAACCCTAACGGAAACTCTAGTCCTAAAACTAACCCTAACACTAACGCTAACGCTAACCCTAAACCTAACCCTAACCCTAATCTTAACCCTAACCCTAACCCTAACACTAAACCTAACCCTAACCATAACCCTAACCCTAACCCTAACGCTAACCCTAACCCTAACCCTAACCCTAACCCTAACGCTAACGCCAACACTGACCCTAACCCTAACCCTAACGCTAACCCTAACCCTAACCCTAATGCTAACCCTAACCCTAACACTAACCCTAACGCTAACGCTAAACTTAACCCTAAACCTAACCCTAACCCTTAACCAAACCCTAACCCTAACTCTAAATCTAACCCTAACCCTAACCCTAACCCTAACCCTAACGCTAACCCTAACCCTAACCCTAACCCTAACCCTTACCCTAACCCTAACCCTAACCCTAACGCTAACCCTAACGCTAAACCTAACCCTAACGCTAACGCTAACGCTAACCCTAACCCTAACGCAAACCCTAATCCTAACACTAACCCTAACCCTAACGCTAACCCTAACCCTAACCCTAACCCTAACCCTAACGCTAACGCTAACCCTAACCTAACCCTAACCCTAACGCTAACCCTAACCCTAACCCTAACGCTAACGCTAACCCTAACCTAACCCTAACGCTAACCCTAAACCTAACCCTAACCCTAACCCTAACCCTAACCCTAACGCTAACGCTAACGCTAACCCTAACCCTAACCCTATCCCCAAACCTAACCCTAACCCTAACGCTAACGCTAACCCTAACCCTAACCCTAACCCTAACGCTAACCCTAACACTAACCATAACCCTAACCCTAACCCTATCGCTAACGCTAACCCTAACCCTAACGCTAACGCTAACGCTAACCCTAACCCTAACCCTAACCCTAACCCTAACGCTAACCCTTACCTAACCCTAACACTAATTCTAACCCTAACCCTAACCCTAACGCTAACCCTAACACTAACCCTAACCCTAACCCTAACGCTAACGCTAAACTTAACCCTAACCGTAACCCAAACCCTAACACTAACCCTAACCCTAACCCTTAACCTAAACCTAACCCTAACCCTAACACTAAACCTAACCCTAAACCTAACCCTAACCCTAAAGGCTAACCCTAACCCTAACCCTAACCCTAACCCTAACCCTAACGCTAACCCTAACCCTAACCCTAACCTAACGCTAACGCTAACGCTAACACTGACCCTAACCCTAACGCTAACGCTAACGCTAACCCTAAACCTAACCCTAACCCTAATCTTAAACCTAACCCTAACCCTAACACTAAACCTAACCCTAACCATAACACTAACCCTAACCCTAACGCTAACCCTAACCCTAACCCTAACCCTAACCCTAACGCTAACGCTAACGCTAACACTGACCCTAACCCTAACGGAAACCCTAGTCCTAACACTAACCCTAACACTAACGCTAACGCTAACCCTAATCCTAACCCTAACCCTAATCCTAACCCTAACCCTAAACCTGACGCTAACCCTAACCCTAACCCTAACCCTAACCCTAACCCTAACGCTAACCCTAACCCTAACCCTAACCCTAACCCTAACGCTAACCCTAACCCTAACCCTAGCGCTAACCCTAACCCTAACCGTAACCCTAACCCTAACCCTAACCCTGACCCTGAACCTAACCCAACGCTAACGCTAACCCTAACCCTAACCCTAAACCTAACGCTAACCCTAACGCTAAGCCTAACCCTAACCCTAACCCTAACCCTAAATCTACCCTTAACCCTAACCCTAATGCTAACCCTAACCCTAAAACT
>NW_027457958.1:27500-55000 GCF_050624435.1 Tenrec ecaudatus
AACCCTAACGCTAACCCTAACCCTAACCCTAACGCTAACCCTAACCCTCACCCTAACACTATCCCTAACCCTAACCCTAACCCTAACCCTAACGCTAACCCTAACCCTAACCCTAACCCTAACCCTATCCCCAACCCTAAGCCTAACCCTAACGCTAACACTAACCCCTAACCCTAACCCTAACGCTAACCCTAACACTAACCCTAACCCTAACCCTAACCCTAACCCTAACCCTATCGCTAACGCTAACCCTAACCCTAACGCTAACGCTAACGCTAACCCTAACCCTAACACTAACCCTAACCCTATCGCTAACGCTAACCCTAACCATAACGCTAACGCTAACGCTAACCCTAAACCTAACGCTAACCCTAACCCTAACCCTAACCCTAACCCTAACCCTAACGCTAACCCTAACCTAACCCTAACCCTAACGCTAACCCTAACCCTAACACTAACGTTAACCCTAACCCTAACCCTAACCCCTAACCCTAATCCTAACAAACCCTAACCCTAACCCTAACCCTTATCCTAACCCTAACCCTAACTCTAAATCTAACCCTAACCCTAACCCTAACCCTAACGCTAACCCTAACCCTAACCCTAACCCTAACCTAACCCTAACCCTAACGCTAACCCTAACTCTAACCCTAACGGTAACGCTAACGCTAACCCTAACCCTAACGCAAACCCTAATCCTAACACTAACCCTAACACTAACGCTAACGCTAACCCTAACCCTAACCCTAACCCTAACCCTAACGCTAACGCTAAACTTAACCCTAACCCTAACCCTAACCCTAACCCTAACGCTAACCCTAACCTAACCCTAACCCTAACGCTAACCCTAACCCTAACCCTAACGCTAACGCTAACGCTAACCCTAACCCTAACCCTAACGCTAACCCTAACACTAACCCTAACCCTAACCCTAACCCTAACCCTAACCCTAACCCTAACCCTAACGCTAACGCTAACGCTAACCCTAACCCTAACCCTATCCTCAACCCTAACCCTAACCCTAACGCTAACGCTAACCCTAACCCTAACCCTAACCCTAACGCTAACCCTAACACTAACCATAACCCTAAACCTAACCCTATCGCTAACGCTAACCCTAACCCTAACGCTAACGCTAACGCTAACCCTAACCCTAACCCTAACCCTAACCCTAACGCTAACCCTTACCTAACCCTAACCCTAACGCTAACCCTAACCCTAACCCTAACACTAAACCTAACCCTAACCCTAACCCTAACGCTAACGCTAAACTTAACCCTAACTCTAACCCTAACCCTAACACTAACCATAACCCTAACCCTAACCCTAACACTAAACCTAACCCTAAACCTAACCCTAACCCTAACGCTAACCCTAACCTTAACCCTAACCATAACCATAACCCTAACCCTAACCCTAACGCTAACCCTAACCCTAACCCTAACCCTAACCCTAACGCTAACGCTAACGCTAACGCTAACACTGACCCTAACACTAACGCTAACGCTAACGCTAAACCTAACCCTAACCCTAACGGAACCCTTAGTCCTAACACTAACCCTAACACTAACGCTAACGCTAACCCTAACCCTAACCCTAACCCTTACCCTAACCCTAATCCTAACCCTAACCCTAACGCTAACCCTAACCATAACCCTAACCCTAACCCTAACCCTAATCCTAACGCTAAACTTAACCCTAACCCTAACCCTAAACCTAACACTAATCCTAACCCTAACCCTAACCCTAACCCTTATCCTAACCCTAACCCTAACACTAAACCTAACCCTAACCCAAACCCTAACCCTAACCCTAACGCTAACCCTAACCCTAACCCTAACCCTAACCCTAACCCTAACCCTAACCATAACCCTAACGCTAACCCTAACCCTAACCCTAACCCTAACGCTAACGCTAACGCTAACCCTAACCCTAACCCTAACGCAAACCCTAATCCTAACACTAACCCTAACACTAACGCTAACGCTAACCCTAACCCTAACCCTAACCCTAATCCTAACCCTTAACCTAACCCTAACGCTAACCCTAACCCTAACCCTAACACTGTCCCTAACCCTAACCCTAACCCTAACCCTAACGCTAACCCTAACCCTAACCCTAACCCTAACCCTAATCCTAACCCTATCCCCAAACCTAACCCTAACCCTAACGCTAACACTAACCCTAAACCTAACCCTAACCCTAACGCTAACCCTAACACTAACCCTAACCCTAACCCTAACCCTATCGCTAACGCTAACCCTAACCCTAACGCTAACGCTAACCCTAACCCTAACCCTAACGCTAACCTTAACCCTAACCCTAACCCTAAACCTAACGCTAACACTAACCTAACCCTAACCCTAACGCTAACCCTAACCCTAACCCTAATGCTAACCCTAACCCTAACCCTAACGCTAACGCTAAACTTAACCCTAACCCTAACCCTAATACTAACCCTAACCCTAACCCTAACCCTTAACCTAACCGTAACCCTAACACTAAACCTAACCCTAACCCTAACCCTAACGCTAACCGTAACCCTAACCGTAACCCTAACCCTAACCCTAACCCTAACGCTAACGCTAACCCTAACCCTAACCCTATCCCCAACCCTAACCCTAACCATAACGCTAACGCTAACCCTAACCCTAACCCTAACCCTAACCTTAACGCTACCCCTAACCCTAACCCTAACCCTAACCCTAACGCTAACCCTAACCTAACCCTAACCCTAACGCTAACCCTAACCCTAACCCTAACGTTAATCCTAACCCTAACCCTAACCCTAACCCTAATCCTAACAAACCCTAACCCTAACCCTAACCCTTAACCTAACCCTAACCCTAACTCTAAATCTAAACCTAACCCTAACCCTAACCATAAACCTAACGCTAACGCTAACGCTAACCCTAACCCTAACCCTAACCCTAACCCTAACCCTAACGCTAACCCTTACCTAACCCTAACCCTAACGCTAACCCTAACCCTAACCCTAACGCTAAACCTAACCCTAACCCTAACCCTAACGCTAACGCTAAACTTAACCCTAACTCTAACCCTAACCCTAACCCTAACCCTAACCCTTAACCAAACCCTAACCCTAACCCTAACACTAAAACTAAACCTAAACCTAACCCTAACCCTAACGCTAACCCTAACCTTAACCCTAACAATAACCATAACCCTAACCCTAACCCTAACGCTAACCTTAACTCTAACCCTAACCCTAACGCTAACGCTAACGCTAACGCTAACACTGACCCTAACACTAACGCTAACGCTAAACCTAACCCTAACCCTAACGCTAACCCTTACCTAACCCTAACCCTAACGCTAACCCTAACCCTAACCCTAACCCTAACCCTAACCCTTAACCTAACCCTAACCCTAACACTAAACCTAACCCTAACCCAAACCCTAACCCTAACCCTAACGCTAACCCTAACCCTAACCCTAACCCTAACCCTAACCCTAACCATAACCCTAACGCTAACCCTAACCCTAACCCTAACCCTAACGCTAACGCTAACGCTAACCCTAACCCTAACCCTAACGCAAACCCTAATCCTAACACTAACCCTAACACTAACGCTAACGCTAACCCTAACCCTAACCCTAACCCTAATCCTAACCCTTAACCTAACCCTAACGCTAACCCTAACCCTAACCCTAACACTATCCCTAACCCTAACCCTAACCCTAACCCTAACCCTAACCCTAACGCTAACCCTAACCCTAACCCTAACCCTAACCCTAACCCTATCCCCAAACCTAACCCTAACCCTAACGCTAACACTAACCCTAAACCTAACCCTAACCCTAACGCTAACCCTAACACTAACCCTAACCCTAACCCTAACCCTATCGCTAACGCTAACCCTAACCCTAACGCTAACGCTAACCCTAAACCTAACCCTAACGCTAACCTTAACCCTAACCCTAACCCTAAACCTAACGCTAACACTAACCTAACCCTAACCCTAACGCTAACCCTAACCCTAACCCTAATGCTAACCCTAACCCTAACCCTAACCCTAACGCTAACGCTAAACTTAACCCTAAACCTAACACTAACACTAACCCTAACCCTAACCCTAACCCTAACCCTTAACCTAACCGTAACCCTAACACTAAACCTAACCCTAACCCTAACCCTAACGCTAACCGTAACCCTAACCGTAACCCTAACCCTAACCCTAACCCTAACGCTAACGCTAAACCTAACCCTAACCCTATCCCCAACCCTAACCCTAACCATAACGCTAACGCTAACCCTAACCCTAACCCTAACCTTAACGCTACCCCTAACCCTAACCCTAACCCTAACCCTAACGCTAACCCTAACCTAACCCTAACCCTAACGCTAACCCTAACCCTAACCCTAACGTTAACCCTAACCCTAACCCTAACCCTAATCCTAACAAACCCTAACCCTAACCCTAACCCTTAACCTAACCCTAACCCTAACTCTAAATCTAAACCTAACCCTAACCCTAACCATAAACCTAACCCTAACGCTAACCCTAACCCTAACCATAACCCTAACCCTAACCCTAACCCTAACCCTAACCCTAACGCTAACCCTAACTCTAACCCTAACCCTAACGCTAACGCTAACGCTAACCCTAACCCTAACGCAAACCCTAATCCTAACACTAACCCTAACACTAAAGCTAACGCTAACCCTAACCCTAACCCTAACCCTAACCCTAACTCTAACGCTAACGCTAACGCTAAACTTAACCCTAACCCTAACCCTAACCCTAACCCTAACGCTAACCCTAACCTAACCCTAACCCTAACGCTAACCCTAACCCTAACCCTAACGCTAACGCTAACCCTAACCCTAACCCTAACGCTAACCCTAACCCGAACCCTAACCCTAACCCTAACCCTAACGCTAACGCTAACGCTAACCCTAACCGTAACCCTATCCTCAACCCTAACCCTAACCCTAACGCTAACGCTAACCCTAACCCTAACCCTAACCCTAACGCTAACCCTAACACTAACCATAACCCTAACTCTAACCCTATCGCTAACGCTAACCCTAAACCTAACGCTAACGCTAACGCTAACCCTAACCCTATCCCGAACACTAACCCTAACGCTAACCCTTACCTAACCCTAACCCTAACGCTAACCCTAACCCTAACCCTAACGCTAAACCTAACCCTAACCCTAACCCTAACGCTAACGCGAAACTTAACCCTAACCCTAACACTAACACTAAACCTAACCCTAACCCTAACGCTAACCCTAACCCTAACCCTAACCCTAACCATAACCCTAACCCTAAACCTAACGCTAACCCTAACCCTAACCCTAACCCTAACGCTAACGCTAACGCTAACACTGACCCTAACCCTAACGCTAACGCTAACCCTAACCCTAACCCTAACGGAAACCCTAGTCCTAACAGTAACCCTAACACTAACACTAACGCTAACCCTAAACCTAACCCTAACCCTAATCCTAACCCTAACCCTAACCCTGACGCTAACCCTATCCCTAACCCTCACCCTAACCCTAACCCTAACGCTAACCCTAACCCTAACCCTAACCCTAACGCTAACCTAACCCTAACCCAAACGCTAACCCTAACCCTAACCCTAACCCTAACCCTAACCCTGACCCTGACCCTGACCCTAACCCTAACGCTAACGCTAACCCTAAACCTAACCCTAACCCTAAAGCTAACGCTAAACCTAACCCTAACCCTAACCCTAACGCTAAGGCTACCCCTAACCCTAACCCTAACGCTAACCCTAACCCTAAACCTAACCCTAAACCTATCCCTAACGCTAACCCTAACCCTAACCCTAACCATAACCCTAACCATAACCCTAACGCTAACCCTAACCCTAACCCTAACCCTAACGCTAACGCTAACGCTAACCCTAACCCTATCCCCAACCCTAACCCTATCCATAACGCTAACGCTAACCCTAACGCTAACCCTAAACCTACGCTAACCCTAACACTAACCCTAACCCTAACCCTATCGCTAACGCTAACCCTAACGCTAACGCTAACGCTAACATAACCCTAAACCTAACGCTAACCCTAACCCTAACCCTAACCCTTCCCTAACGCTAACCCTAACCTAACCATAACCCTAATGCTAACCCTAATCCTAACCCTAACGTTAACCCTAACCCTAACCCTAACCCTAATCCTAACAAACCCTAACCCCAACCATAACCCTTTACCTAACCCTAACCCTAACTCTAAATCTAACCCTAACCCTAACCCTAACCCTAACCCTAACGCTAACCCTAACCCTAACCCTAACCCTAACCCTAACCCTAACCCTAACGCTAACCCTAACTCTAACCCTAACCCTAACGCTAAAGCTAACGCTAACCCTAACCCTAACGCAAACCCTAATCCTAACACTAACCCTAAAACTAATGCTAACGCTAACCCTAACCCTAACCCTAATCCTAACCCTAACCCTAACGCTAACGCTAACGCTAAACTTAACCCTAACCCTAACCCTAACGCTAACGCTAAACCTAACCCTAACCCTAACCCTAACGCTAACCCTAACACTAACTATAACCCTAACCCTATCGCTAACGCTAACCCTAACCCTAACGCTAACGCTAACGCTAACCCTAACCCTAACCCTAACGCTAACCCTTACCTAACCCTAACCCTAACGCTAACCCTAACCCTAACCCTAAACCTAACGCTAACACTAACCTAACCCTAACCCTAACGCTAACCCTAACCCTAACCCTAATGCTAACCCTAACCCTAACCCTAACCCTAACGCTAACGCTAAACTTAACCCTAACCCTAACCCTAACACTAACCCTAACCCTAACCCTAACCCTTAACCTAACCGTAACCCTAACACTAAACCTAACCCTAACCCTAACCCTAACGCTAACCGTAACCCTAACCCTAACCCTAACCCTAACGCTAACGCTAAACCTAACCCTAACCCTATCCCCAAACCTAACCCTAACCATAACGCTAACGCTAACCCTAACCCTAACCCTAACCCTAACCCTAACCTTAACGCTACCCCTAACCCTAACCCTAACCCTAACCCTAACGCTAACCCTAACCTAACCCTAACCCTAACGCTAACCCTAACCCTAACCCTAACGTTAACCCTAACCCTAACCCTAACCCTAATCCTAACAAACCCTAACCCTAACCCTAACCCTTAACCTAACCCTAACCCTAACTCTAAATCTAAACCTAACCCTAACCCTAACCATAAACCTAACCCTAACGCTAACCCTAACCCTAACCCTAACCCTAACCCTAACCCTAACCCTAACCCTAACGCTAACCCTAACTCTAACCCTAACCCTAACGCTAACGCTAACGCTAACCCTAACCCTAACGCAAACCCTAATCCTAACACTAACCCTAACACTAACGCTAACGCTAACCCTAACCCTAACCCTAACCCTAACCCTAACTCTAACGCTAACGCTAACGCTAAACTTAACCCTAACCCTAACCCTAACCCTAACCCTAACGCTAACCCTAACCTAACCCTAACCCTAACGCTAACCCTAACCCTAACCCTAACGCTAACGCTAACCCTAACCCTAACCCTAACGCTAACCCTAACCCGAACCCTAACCCTAACCCTAACCCTAACGCTAACGCTAACGCTAACCCTAACCGTAACCCTATCCTCAACCCTAACCCTAACCCTAACGCTAACGCTAACCCTAACCCTAACCCTAACCCTAACGCTAACCCTAACACTAACCATAACCCTAACCCTAACGCTAACGCTAACGCTAACCCTAAACCTAACCCTAACCCTAACCCTAACCCTGACCCTGACCCTGACCCTAACCCTAACGCTAACGCTAACCCTAAACCTAACCCTAACCCTAAAGCTAACGCTAAACCTAACCCTAACCCTAACCCTAACGCTAAGGCTACCCCTAACCCTAACCCTAACGCTAACCCTAACCCTAAACCTAACCCTAAACCTATCCCTAACGCTAACCCTAACCCTAACCCTAACCATAACCCTAACCATAACCCTAACGCTAACCCTAACCCTAAACCTAACCCTAACGCTAACGCTAACGCTAACCCTAACCCTATCCCCAACCCTAACCCTAACCATAACGCTAACGCTAACCCTAACACTAACCCTAACCCTACGCTAACCCTAACACTAACCCTAACCCTAAACCTATCGCTAACGCTAACCCTAACGCTAACGCTAACGCTAACATAACCCTAAACCTAACGCTAACCCTAACCCTAACCCTAACCCTAATCCTAACAAACCCTAACCCCAACCATAACCCTTAACCTAACCCTAACCCTAACTCTAAATCTAACCCTAACCCTAACCCTAACCCTAACCCTAATGCTAACCCTAACCCTAACCCTAACCCTAACCCTAACCCTAACCCTAACCCTAACCCTAACGCTAACCCTAACTCTAACCCTAACCCTAACGCTAACGCTAACGCTAACCCTAACCCTAACGCAAACCCTAATCCTAACACTAACCCTAAAACTAACGCTAACGCTAACCCTAACCCTAACCCTAATCCTAACCCTAACCCTAACGCTAACGCTAACGCTAAACTTAACCCTAACCCTAACCCTAACGCTAACGCTAAACCTAACCCTAACCCTAACCCTAACGCTAACCCTAACACTAACTATAACCCTAACCCTATCGCTAACGCTAACCCTAACCCTAACGCTAACGCTAACGCTAACCCTAACCCTAACCCTAACCCTAACCCTAACGCTAACCCTTACCTAACCCTAACCCTAACGCTAACCCTAACCCTAACCCTAACCCTAACCCTAACGCTAACACTAACCCTAACCCTAACCCTAACCCTAACCCTAACGCTAACGCTAAACTTAACCCTAACCATAACCATAACCCTAACCCTAACCCTAACGCTAACCCTACCCTAACCCTAACCCTAACCCTAACGCTAACGCTAACACTGACCCTAACACTAACGCTAACTCTAACGCTAAACCTAACCCTAACCATAACGGAAACCTATGTCCTAACACTAACCCTAACACTAACGCTAACGCTAACCCTAACCCTAACCCTAACCCTAACCTTAACCCTAACCCTAACGCTAAACTTAACCCTAACCCTAACCCTAAACCTAACACTAACCCTAACCCTAACCCTAACCCTTAACCTAACCCTAACCCTAACCCTAACACTAAACCTAACCCTAAACCAAACCCTAACCCTAACCCTAACGCTAACCCTAACCCTAACCCTAACCCTAACCCTAACCCTAACCCTAACCATAACCCTAACGCTAACCCTAACCCTAACACTAACCCTAACGCTAACGCTAACGCTAACCCTAACCCTAACCCTAACGCAAACCCTAATCCTAACACTAACCCTAACACTAACGCTAACGCTAACACTAACCCTAACCCTGACCCTAATCCTAACCCTTACCCTAACCCTAACGCTAACCCTAACCCTAACCCTAACACTATCCCTAACCCTAACCCTAACCCTAACCCTAACGCTAACCCTAACCCTAACCCTAACCCTTACCCTATCCCAACCTAATCCTAAGCCTAACGCTAACATTAAGCCTAACCCTAACCCTAACCCTAACGCTAACCCTAACACTAACCCTAACCCTAACCCTGTCGCTAACGCTAACCCTAACCCTAACGCTAACGCTAACGCTAACCCTAACCCTAACCCTAACGCTAACCCTAACCCAAACCCTAACCCTAACCCTAACCCTAAACCTAACGCTAACCCTAACCTAACCCTAACCCTAACGCTAACCCTAACCCTAACCCTAATGCTAACCCTAACCCTAACTCTAACCCTAACGCTAACGCTAAACTTAACCCTAACCCTAACCCTAACACTAACACTAACCCTAACCCTTAACCTAACCCTAACCCTAACACTAAACCTAACCCTAACCCTAACCCTAACGCTAACCGTAACCCTAACCCTAACCCTAACCCTAACGCTAACGCTAACGCTAAACCTAACCCTAACCCTAACTCTATCCCCAACCCTAACACTAACCCTAACGCTAACCCTAACCCAAACCCTAACCCTAATGCTAACCCTAACCCTAACCCTAACGCTAACGCTAAACTTAACCCTAACACTAACACTAACCCTAACCCTAAACCTAACCCTTAACCTAACCCTAACCCTAACACTAAACCTAACCCTAACCCTAACCCTAACCCTAACACTATCCCTAACCCTAACCCTAACCCTAACCCTAACCCTAACCCTAACCCTAACGCTAACCCTAACCCTAACCCTAACCCTAACCCTAACCCTAACCCTATCCCCAACCCTAACCCTAACCCTAACGCTAACACTAACCCTAACCCTAACACTAACCCTAATGCTAACCCTAACCCTAACCCTAACCCTAACCCTAACGCTAACCCTAACCCTAACCCTAACCCTAACCCTAACCCTAACCCTAACCCTATCCCCAACCCTAACCCTAACCCTAACGCTAACACTAACCCTAACCCTAACCCTAACCCTAACACTAAACCTAACCCTAACCCTAACCCTAACGCTAACCGTAACCCTAGCCCTAACCTTAACGCTAACCCTAACCCTAACGCTAACGCTAACGCTAACCCTAACCCTAACCCTAACCCTAACGCTAACCCTAACACTAACCCTAACCCTAACCCTAAACCTAACGCTAACCCTAACCTAACCCTAACCCTAACGCTAACCCTAACCCTAACCCTAATGCTAACCCTAACCCTAACCCTAACGCTAACGCTAAACTTAACACTAACCCTAACCCTAACCCTTAACCTAACCCTAACCCTAACACTGAACCTAACCCTAACCCTAACCCTAACACTAAACCTAACCCTAAACCTAACCCTAACCCTAACGCTAACCCTAACCCTAACCCTAACCCTAACCCTAACCATAACCCTAACCCTAACCCTAACGCTAACCCTAACCCTAACCCTAACCCTAACGCTAACGCTAACGCTAACACTGATCCTAACCCTAACGCTAAAGCTAACGCTAACCCTAAACCTAACCCTAACCCTAATCTTAACCCTAACCCTAACCCTAACACTAAACCTAACCCTAAACCTAACCCTAACCCTAACGCTAACCCTAACCCTAACCCTAACGCTAACCCTAAACCTAACCCTAACCCTAACGCTAACGCTAACGCTAACACTGACCCTAACCCTAATGCTTACGCTAACGCTAACCCTAACCCTAACCTTAACGGAAACCCTACTCCTAACCCTAACCCTAACCCTAACCCTAACACTATCCCTAACCCTAACCCTAACCCTAACCCTAGCCCTAAACCTAACGCTAAACCTAACCCTAACCCTAACCCTAACCCTAACGCTAACCCTAACCCTAACCCTAACCCTAACACTAACCCTAACCCTCAACCTAACCCTAAACCTAACCCTAACGCTAACCCTAAACCTAACCCTAACCCTAACGCTAAAGCTAACCCTAACCCTAACGCTACCCCTAACCCTAACCCTAACCTTAACCATAACCTTAACCCTAACCCTAACTCTAACCCTAACCCTAACCCTAACGCTAACCCTAACCCTAACCCTAACCCTAACCCTAACGCTAACGCTAACCCTAACCCTAAACCGAACTCTAACCCTAACCCTAACACTAACGCTAACCCTAACCCTAACCCTAAACCTAAACCTAACCATAACCCTATCCCTAACGCTAACCCTAACATTAACCCTAACCCTAACCCTAACGCTAAGCCTAACCCTAACCCTAACCCTAAATCTACCCCTAACCCTAACCCTAACCCTAATGCTAACCCTAACCCTAAAACTAACCCTAACCCTAACCCTAACCCTAACCCTAACCCTAACCCTAACCCTAACCCTATCCCCAACCCTAACACTAACCCTAACGCTAACACTAACCCTAACCCTAACCCTAACGCTAACCCTAACACAAACCCTAACCCTAACCCTAACCCTATCGCTAACGCTAACCCTAACCCTAACGCTAACGGTAACGCTAACCCTAACCCTAACCCTAACGGAAACCCTAGTCCTAAAACTAACCCTAACACAAACGCTAACGCTAACCCTAAACCTAACCCTAACCCTAATCTTAACCCTAACCCTAACCCTTACACTAAACCTAACCCTAAACCTAAACCTAACCCTAACGCTAACCCTAACCCTAACCCTAACCCTAACCATAACCCAACCCTAACCCTAACGCTAACCCTAACCCTAACCCTAACCCTAAAGCTAACGCTAACGCTAACACTGACCCTAACCCTAACGGAAACCCTAGTCCTAAACTAACCCTAACACTAACGCTAACGCGAACCCTAAACCTAACCCTAACCCTAATCCTAACCCTAACCCTAACCCTGACGCTAACCCTAACCCTAACCCTAACGCTAACCCTAACCCTAACCCTAATGATAACCCTAATCCTAACCCTAACCCTAACCCTAACGCTAACCCTAAACCTAACCCTAACGCTAACCCTAACCCTAACCCTAACCCTAACCCTAACCCTAACCCTAACCCTAACCCTGACCCTGAACCTAACCAAAACGCTAACGCTAACCCTAACACTAACCCTAACCCTAACCCTAAACCTAACGCTAAACCTAACCCTAATCCTAACCCTAACGCTAACGTTAACCCTAACCCTAAATCTAACTCTAACGCTTACCCTAACCCTAAACCTAACCCTAAACCTAAACCTAACGCTAACCCTAACCCTAACCCTAACCCTAACGCTAAAGCTAACCCTAACCCTAACGCAAACCCTAACCCTAACCCTAACCCTAACCCTAACCTTAACCATAACCCTAACCCTAACCCTAACTCTAACCCTAACCCTAACCCTAACGCTAACCCTAACCCTAACCCTAACCCTAACCCTAAAGCTAACCCTAACCCTAACCCTAACCCTAACCCTAACCCTAACCCTAACTCTAACGCTAACCCTAACCCTAACCCTAACTCTAACCCTAACCCTAACCTAACGCTAACCCTAACCCTAACCCTAACCCTAAACCTAAACCTAACCAAAACCCTATCCCTAACGCTAACCCTAACATTAACCCTAACCCTAACCCTAACGCTAACCCTAACGCTAAGCCTAACCCTAACCCTAACCCTAAATCTACCCCTAACCCTAACCCTAACCCTAATGCTAACGCTAACCCTAAAACTAACACTAACCCTAACCCTAACCCTAACCCTAACCCTATACCCAACCCTAACCCTAACCCTAACTCTAACACTAACCCTTACCCTAACCCTAACGCTAACCCTAAACCTAATGCTAACCCTAACCCTAACCCTAACCCTAACGCTAACGCTAAACTTAACCCTAAACCTAACCCTAACACTAACCCTAACCCTAACCCTTAACCTAACCCTAACCCTAACACTAAACCTAACCCTAACCCTAACCCTAACGCTAACCGTAACCCTAACCCTAACCCTAACCCTAACCCTAACGCTAAACTTAACCCTAACCCTAACCCTAAACCTAACACTAACCCTAACCCTAACCCTAACCCTTAACCTAACCCTAACCCTAACGCTAACCCTAACGCTAACCCTAACCCTAACCCTAACCCTATCGCTAACGCTAACCCTAACCCTAACGCTAACGCTAACGCTAAACCTAACCCTAACCCTATCCCCAACCCTAACCCTAACCATAACGCTAACGCTAACCCTAACCCTAACCCTAACGCTAACCCTAACGCTAACCCTAACACTAACCCTAACCCTAACCCTAACCCTATCGCTAACGCTAAGCCTAACCCTAACGCTAACGCTAACGTTAACCCTAAACTTAACGCTAACCCTAACCCTAACCCTAACCCTAACGCTAACCCTAACCTAACCCTAACCCTAATGCTAACCCTAACCCTAACCCTAACGTTAACCCTAACCCTAACCCTAACTCTAATCCTAACAAACCCTAACCCTAACCCTAACCCTTAACCTAACCCTAACCCTAACTCTAAATCTAACCCTAACCCTAAACTTAACCCTAACCCTAACGCTAACCCTAACCCTAACCCTAACCCTAACCCTAACCCTAACCCTAACCCTAACCCTAACTCTAACCCTAACTCTAACCCTAACCCTAACGCTAACGCTAACGCTAACCCTAACCCTAACGCAAACCCTAATCCTAACACTAACCCTAAAACTAACAATAACGCTAACCCTAACCCTAACCCTAATCCTAACCCTAACCCTAACGGTAACGCTAACGCTAAACTTAACCCTAACCCTAACCCTAACCCTAACGCTAACCCTAACACTAACCATAACCCTAACCCTATCGCTAACGCTAACCCTAACCCTAACGCTAACGCTAACGCTAACCCTAACCCTAACCCTAACCCTAACCCTAACCCTAACGCTAACCCTTACCTAACCCTAACCCTAACGCTAACCCTAACCCTAACCCTAACGCTAACCCTAACCCTACCCCTAACCCTAACCCTAACGCTAACGCTAAACTTAACCCTACGCCTAACCCTAACCCTATCGCTAACGCTAACCCTAACCCTAACCCTAAGGCTAACGCTAACGCTAACGCTAACCCTAAACCTGACGTTAACCCTAACCCTAACCCTAACCCTAACCCTTAAACAAACCCTAACCCTAACCCTAACCCTTAAACAAACCCTAACCCTAACCCTAACACTAAACCTAACCCTAAACCTAACACTAACCCTAACGCTAACCCTAACCTTAACCCTAACCATAACCATAACCCTAACCCTAACCCTAACGCTAACCCTAACCCTAACCCTAACCCTAACCCTAACGCTAACGCTAACGCTAACACTGACCCTAACACTAACGCTAACGCTAACGCTAAACCTAACCCTAACCCTAACGGAAACCTTAGTCCTAACACTAACCCTAAAACTAAGGCTAACGCTAACCCTAACCCTAACCCTAACCCTAATCCTAATCCTAACCCTAACCCTAACGCTAACCCTAACCATAACCCTAACCCTAACCCTAACCCTAACCCTAACGCTAAACTTAACCCTAACCCTAACCCTAAACCTAACACTAACCCTAACCCTAACCCTAACCCTTAACCTAACCCTAACCCTAACCCTAACGCTAACCCTAACCCTAACCCTAACCCTAACCCTAACCATAACCCTAACGCTAACCCTAACCCTAACCCTAACCCTAACGCTAACGCTAACGCTAACCCTAACCCTAACCCTAAACCTAATCCTAACCCTTACCCTAACCCTAATGCTAACCCTAACCCTAACCCTAACACTATCCCTAACCCTAACCCTAACCCTAACCCTAACCCTAACGCTAACCCTAACCCTAACCCTAACCCTAACCCTAACCCTATCCCCAACCCTAACCCTAACCCTAACGCTAACACTAACCCTAACCCTAACCCTAACGCTAACACTAACACTAACCCTAACCCTAACCCTATCGCTAACGCTAACCCTAACCCTAACGCTAACGCTAACGCTAACCCTAACCCTAACCCTAACGCTAACCCTAACCCTTACCCTAACCCTAAACCTAACGCTAACCCTAACCTAACCCTAACCCTAACCCTAATGCTAACCCTAACCCTAACCCTAACCCTAACACTAACCCTAACCCTAACCCTAACCCTTAACCTAACCCTAACCCTAACACTAAACCTACCCCTAACCCTACCCCTAACGCTAGCCGTAACCCTAACCCTAACCCTAACCATAACCCTAACCCTAACGCTAACGCTAACGCTAACCCTAACCCTAACCCTATCCCCAACCCTAACCCTAACCATAACGCTAACGCTAACCCTAACCCTAACCCTAACCCTAACGCTAACCCTAACACTAACCCTAACCCTAACCCTAACCCTATCGCTAACGCTAACCCTAACCCTAACCCTAAGGCTAACGCTAACGCTAACGCTAACCCTAAACCTAACGTTAACCCTAACCCTAACCCTAACCCTAACGCTAACCCTAACCTAACCCTAACCCTAACGCTAACCCTAACCCTAACCCTAACGTTAACCCTAACCCTAACCTTAACCCTAATCCTAACAAACCCTAACCCTTAACCTAACCCTAACCCTAACTCTAAATCTAACCCTAACCCTAACCCTAACCCTAACCCTAACCCTAACCCTAACCCTAACGCTAACCCTAACCCTAACCCTGACCCTAACCCTAACCCTAACCCTAAACCTAACCCTTAACACTAACGCTAACCCTAACTCTAACCCTAACACTAACGCTAACGCTAACGCTAACCCTAACCCTAACGCAAACCCTAATCCTAACACTAACCCTAACACTAACGCTAACGCTAACCCTAACCCTAACCCTAACCCTAACCCTAACCCTGACGCTAACGCTAACGCTAAACTTAACCCTAACCCTAACCCTAACCCTAACCCTAAATCTACCCCTAACCCTAACCCTAACCCTAATGCTAACCCTAACCCTAAAACTAACCCTAACCCTAACCCTAACCCTAACCCTAACGCTAACGCTAACCCTAACCCTAATCCTAACCCTATCCCCAACCCTAACCCTAACCCTAACGCTAACCCTAACCCTAACCCTAACCCTAATGCTAACCCTAACCCTAACCCTAACGCTAACGCTAAACTTAACCCTAACCCTAACACTAACCCTAACCCTAACCCTAACCCTTAACCTAACCCTAACCCTAACACTAACCCTAACCCTAACCCTAACCCTAACCCTAACACTATCCCTAACCCTAACCCTTACCCTAACCCTAACCCTAACGCTAACGCTAACCCTAACCCTAACCCTAACCCTATCCCCAACCCTAACCCTAACCCTAACGCTAACACTAACCCTAACCCTAACACTAACCCTAATGCTAACCCTAACCCTAACCCTAACGCTAACGCTAAACTTAACCCTAACCCTAACCCTAACACTAAACCTAACCCTAACCCTAACCCTAACGCTAACCGTAACCCTAGCCCTAACACTAACGCTAACCCTAACCCTAACGCTAACGCTAACGCTAACCCTAACCCTAACGCTAACCCTAACACTAACCCTAACCCTAACCCTAAACCTAACGCTAACCCTAACCTAACCCTAACCCTAACGCTAACCCTAACCCTAACCCTAATGCTAACCCTAACCCTAACTCTAAGGCTAACGCTAAACTTAACCCTAACCCTAACCCTAACCCTTAACCTAACCCTAACCCTAACAGTGAACCTAACCCTAACCCTAACCCTAACGCTAACCCTAACACTAACCCTAACCCTAACCCTAACCCTAACCCTAACCCTAACGCTAACCCTAACCTAACCATAACCCTAATGCTAACCCTAACCCTAACCCTAACGTTAACCCTAACCCTAACCCTAACCCTAATCCTAACAAAACCTAACCCTAACCCTAACCCTTAACCTAACCCTAACCCTAACCCTAACGCTAACCCTAACTCTAACCCTAACCCTAACGCTAACGCTAACGCTAACCCTAACCCTAACGCAAACCCTAACCTGAAAACTAACCCTAACACTAACGCTAACGCTAACCCTAACCCTAACCCTAACCCTAACGCTAACGCTAACGCTAAACTTAACCCTAACCCTAACCCTAACCCTAACCCTAACGCTAACCGTAACGCTAACCCTTACCTAACCCTAACCCTAACGCTAACCCTAACCCTAACCCTAACCCTAACCCTAACACTAACCCTAACCCTAACCCTACCCCTAACGCTAACGCTAAACTTAACCCTAACCCTAACCCTAACACTAACACTAACACTAACCCTAACCCTAACCCTAACCCAAATGCTAACCCTAACCCTAACCCTAACCCTAACCATAACCCTAACCCTAACCCTAACGCTAACCCTAACCCTAACCCTAACCCTAACGCTAACGCTAACGCTAACACTGATCCTAACCCTAACGCTAACGCTAACGCTAACCCTAACCCTAACCCTAACGGAAACCCTAGTCCTAACACTACCCCTAACACTAACGCTAACGCTAACCCTAAACCTAACCCTAACCCTAATCTTAACCCTAACCCTAACCCTTACACTAAACCTAACCCTAAACCTAAACCTAACCCTAACGCTAACCCTAACCCTAACCCTAACCCTAACCATAACCCAACCCTAACCCTAACGCTAACCCTAACCCTAACCCTAACCCTAAAGCTAACGCTAACGCTAACACTGACCCTAACCCTAACGGAAACCCTAGTCCTAAACTAACCCTAACACTAACGCTAACGCGAACCCTAAACCTAACCCTAACCCTAATCCTAACCCTAACCCTAACCCTGACGCTAACCCTAACCCTAACCCTAACGCTAACCCTAACCCTAACCCTAATGATAACCCTAATCCTAACCCTAACCCTAACCCTAACGCTAACCCTAAACCTAACCCTAACGCTAACCCTAACCCTAACCCTAACCCTAACCCTAACCCTAACCCTAACCCTAACCCTGACCCTGAACCTAACCAAAACGCTAACGCTAACCCTAACACTAACCCTAACCCTAACCCTAAACCTAACGCTAAACCTAACCCTAATCCTAACCCTAACGCTAACGTTAACCCTAACCCTAAATCTAACTCTAACGCTTACCCTAACCCTAAACCTAACCCTAAACCTAAACCTAACGCTAACCCTAACCCTAACCCTAACCCTAACGCTAAAGCTAACCCTAACCCTAACGCAAACCCTAACCCTAACCCTAACCCTAACCCTAACCTTAACCATAACCCTAACCCTAACCCTAACTCTAACCCTAACCCTAACCCTAACGCTAACCCTAACCCTAACCCTAACCCTAACCCTAAAGCTAACCCTAACCCTAACCCTAACCCTAACCCTAACCCTAACCCTAACTCTAACGCTAACCCTAACCCTAACCCTAACTCTAACCCTAACCCTAACCTAACGCTAACCCTAACCCTAACCCTAACCCTAAACCTAAACCTAACCAAAACCCTATCCCTAACGCTAACCCTAACATTAACCCTAACCCTAACCCTAACGCTAACCCTAACGCTAAGCCTAACCCTAACCCTAACCCTAAATCTACCCCTAACCCTAACCCTAACCCTAATGCTAACGCTAACCCTAAAACTAACACTAACCCTAACCCTAACCCTAACCCTAACCCTATACCCAACCCTAACCCTAACCCTAACTCTAACACTAACCCTTACCCTAACCCTAACGCTAACCCTAAACCTAATGCTAACCCTAACCCTAACCCTAACCCTAACGCTAACGCTAAACTTAACCCTAAACCTAACCCTAACACTAACCCTAACCCTAACCCTTAACCTAACCCTAACCCTAACACTAAACCTAACCCTAACCCTAACCCTAACGCTAACCGTAACCCTAACCCTAACCCTAACCCTAACCCTAACGCTAAACTTAACCCTAACCCTAACCCTAAACCTAACACTAACCCTAACCCTAACCCTAACCCTTAACCTAACCCTAACCCTAACGCTAACCCTAACGCTAACCCTAACCCTAACCCTAACCCTATCGCTAACGCTAACCCTAACCCTAACGCTAACGCTAACGCTAAACCTAACCCTAACCCTATCCCCAACCCTAACCCTAACCATAACGCTAACGCTAACCCTAACCCTAACCCTAACGCTAACCCTAACGCTAACCCTAACACTAACCCTAACCCTAACCCTAACCCTATCGCTAACGCTAAGCCTAACCCTAACGCTAACGCTAACGTTAACCCTAAACTTAACGCTAACCCTAACCCTAACCCTAACCCTAACGCTAACCCTAACCTAACCCTAACCCTAATGCTAACCCTAACCCTAACCCTAACGTTAACCCTAACCCTAACCCTAACTCTAATCCTAACAAACCCTAACCCTAACCCTAACCCTTAACCTAACCCTAACCCTAACTCTAAATCTAACCCTAACCCTAAACTTAACCCTAACCCTAACGCTAACCCTAACCCTAACCCTAACCCTAACCCTAACCCTAACCCTAACCCTAACCCTAACTCTAACCCTAACTCTAACCCTAACCCTAACGCTAACGCTAACGCTAACCCTAACCCTAACGCAAACCCTAATCCTAACACTAACCCTAAAACTAACAATAACGCTAACCCTAACCCTAACCCTAATCCTAACCCTAACCCTAACGGTAACGCTAACGCTAAACTTAACCCTAACCCTAACCCTAACCCTAACGCTAACCCTAACACTAACCATAACCCTAACCCTATCGCTAACGCTAACCCTAACCCTAACGCTAACGCTAACGCTAACCCTAACCCTAACCCTAACCCTAACCCTAACCCTAACGCTAACCCTTACCTAACCCTAACCCTAACGCTAACCCTAACCCTAACCCTAACGCTAACCCTAACCCTACCCCTAACCCTAACCCTAACGCTAACGCTAAACTTAACCCTACGCCTAACCCTAACCCTATCGCTAACGCTAACCCTAACCCTAACCCTAAGGCTAACGCTAACGCTAACGCTAACCCTAAACCTGACGTTAACCCTAACCCTAACCCTAACCCTAACCCTTAAACAAACCCTAACCCTAACCCTAACCCTTAAACAAACCCTAACCCTAACCCTAACACTAAACCTAACCCTAAACCTAACACTAACCCTAACGCTAACCCTAACCTTAACCCTAACCATAACCATAACCCTAACCCTAACCCTAACGCTAACCCTAACCCTAACCCTAACCCTAACCCTAACGCTAACGCTAACGCTAACACTGACCCTAACACTAACGCTAACGCTAACGCTAAACCTAACCCTAACCCTAACGGAAACCTTAGTCCTAACACTAACCCTAAAACTAAGGCTAACGCTAACCCTAACCCTAACCCTAACCCTAATCCTAATCCTAACCCTAACCCTAACGCTAACCCTAACCATAACCCTAACCCTAACCCTAACCCTAACCCTAACGCTAAACTTAACCCTAACCCTAACCCTAAACCTAACACTAACCCTAACCCTAACCCTAACCCTTAACCTAACCCTAACCCTAACCCTAACGCTAACCCTAACCCTAACCCTAACCCTAACCCTAACCATAACCCTAACGCTAACCCTAACCCTAACCCTAACCCTAACGCTAACGCTAACGCTAACCCTAACCCTAACCCTAAACCTAATCCTAACCCTTACCCTAACCCTAATGCTAACCCTAACCCTAACCCTAACACTATCCCTAACCCTAACCCTAACCCTAACCCTAACCCTAACGCTAACCCTAACCCTAACCCTAACCCTAACCCTAACCCTATCCCCAACCCTAACCCTAACCCTAACGCTAACACTAACCCTAACCCTAACCCTAACGCTAACACTAACACTAACCCTAACCCTAACCCTATCGCTAACGCTAACCCTAACCCTAACGCTAACGCTAACGCTAACCCTAACCCTAACCCTAACGCTAACCCTAACCCTTACCCTAACCCTAAACCTAACGCTAACCCTAACCTAACCCTAACCCTAACCCTAATGCTAACCCTAACCCTAACCCTAACCCTAACACTAACCCTAACCCTAACCCTAACCCTTAACCTAACCCTAACCCTAACACTAAACCTACCCCTAACCCTACCCCTAACGCTAGCCGTAACCCTAACCCTAACCCTAACCATAACCCTAACCCTAACGCTAACGCTAACGCTAACCCTAACCCTAACCCTATCCCCAACCCTAACCCTAACCATAACGCTAACGCTAACCCTAACCCTAACCCTAACCCTAACGCTAACCCTAACACTAACCCTAACCCTAACCCTAACCCTATCGCTAACGCTAACCCTAACCCTAACCCTAAGGCTAACGCTAACGCTAACGCTAACCCTAAACCTAACGTTAACCCTAACCCTAACCCTAACCCTAACGCTAACCCTAACCTAACCCTAACCCTAACGCTAACCCTAACCCTAACCCTAACGTTAACCCTAACCCTAACCTTAACCCTAATCCTAACAAACCCTAACCCTTAACCTAACCCTAACCCTAACTCTAAATCTAACCCTAACCCTAACCCTAACCCTAACCCTAACCCTAACCCTAACCCTAACGCTAACCCTAACCCTAACCCTGACCCTAACCCTAACCCTAACCCTAAACCTAACCCTTAACACTAACGCTAACCCTAACTCTAACCCTAACACTAACGCTAACGCTAACGCTAACCCTAACCCTAACGCAAACCCTAATCCTAACACTAACCCTAACACTAACGCTAACGCTAACCCTAACCCTAACCCTAACCCTAACCCTAACCCTGACGCTAACGCTAACGCTAAACTTAACCCTAACCCTAACCCTAACCCTAACCCTAAATCTACCCCTAACCCTAACCCTAACCCTAATGCTAACCCTAACCCTAAAACTAACCCTAACCCTAACCCTAACCCTAACCCTAACGCTAACGCTAACCCTAACCCTAATCCTAACCCTATCCCCAACCCTAACCCTAACCCTAACGCTAACCCTAACCCTAACCCTAACCCTAATGCTAACCCTAACCCTAACCCTAACGCTAACGCTAAACTTAACCCTAACCCTAACACTAACCCTAACCCTAACCCTAACCCTTAACCTAACCCTAACCCTAACACTAACCCTAACCCTAACCCTAACCCTAACCCTAACACTATCCCTAACCCTAACCCTTACCCTAACCCTAACCCTAACGCTAACGCTAACCCTAACCCTAACCCTAACCCTATCCCCAACCCTAACCCTAACCCTAACGCTAACACTAACCCTAACCCTAACACTAACCCTAATGCTAACCCTAACCCTAACCCTAACGCTAACGCTAAACTTAACCCTAACCCTAACCCTAACACTAAACCTAACCCTAACCCTAACCCTAACGCTAACCGTAACCCTAGCCCTAACACTAACGCTAACCCTAACCCTAACGCTAACGCTAACGCTAACCCTAACCCTAACGCTAACCCTAACACTAACCCTAACCCTAACCCTAAACCTAACGCTAACCCTAACCTAACCCTAACCCTAACGCTAACCCTAACCCTAACCCTAATGCTAACCCTAACCCTAACTCTAAGGCTAACGCTAAACTTAACCCTAACCCTAACCCTAACCCTTAACCTAACCCTAACCCTAACAGTGAACCTAACCCTAACCCTAACCCTAACGCTAACCCTAACACTAACCCTAACCCTAACCCTAACCCTAACCCTAACCCTAACGCTAACCCTAACCTAACCATAACCCTAATGCTAACCCTAACCCTAACCCTAACGTTAACCCTAACCCTAACCCTAACCCTAATCCTAACAAAACCTAACCCTAACCCTAACCCTTAACCTAACCCTAACCCTAACCCTAACGCTAACCCTAACTCTAACCCTAACCCTAACGCTAACGCTAACGCTAACCCTAACCCTAACGCAAACCCTAACCTGAAAACTAACCCTAACACTAACGCTAACGCTAACCCTAACCCTAACCCTAACCCTAACGCTAACGCTAACGCTAAACTTAACCCTAACCCTAACCCTAACCCTAACCCTAACGCTAACCGTAACGCTAACCCTTACCTAACCCTAACCCTAACGCTAACCCTAACCCTAACCCTAACCCTAACCCTAACACTAACCCTAACCCTAACCCTACCCCTAACGCTAACGCTAAACTTAACCCTAACCCTAACCCTAACACTAACACTAACACTAACCCTAACCCTAACCCTAACCCAAATGCTAACCCTAACCCTAACCCTAACCCTAACCATAACCCTAACCCTAACCCTAACGCTAACCCTAACCCTAACCCTAACCCTAACGCTAACGCTAACGCTAACACTGATCCTAACCCTAACGCTAACGCTAACGCTAACCCTAACCCTAACCCTAACGGAAACCCTAGTCCTAACACTACCCCTAACACTAACGCTAACGCTAACCCTAAACCTAACCCTAACCCTAACCTTAACCCTAACCCTAACCCTAACACTAAACCTAACCCTAAACCTAACCCTAACCCTAACGCTAACCCTAACCCTAACCCTAACGCTTACCCTAAACCTAACCCTAACCCTAATGCTTACGCTAACGCTAACCCTAACCCTAACCTTAACGGAAACCCTAGTCCTAACACTAACCCTAACACTAACGCTAACGCTAACCCTAAACATAACCCTAACCCTAATCCTAACCCTAACCCTAACCCTGACGCTAACCCTAACCCTAACCCTAACCCTAACCCTAACGCTAACCCTAAACCCAACTCTAACCCTAACCCTAACGCTAACTTAACCCTAACCCTAACCCTAACCCTATCCCCAACCCTAACCCTAACCATAACGCTAACGCTAACCCTAACCCTAACACTAACCCTAACCCTAACGCTAACCCTAACACTAACCCTAACCCTAACCCTAACCCTATCGCTAACGCTAACCCTAACCCTAACGCTAACGCTAACGTTAACCCTAAACTTAACGCTAACCCTAACCCTAACCCTAACCCTAACCCTAACGCTAACCCTAACCTAACCCTAACCCTAACCCTAACACTAACCCTAACCCTAACCCTACCCCTAACGCTAACGCTAAACTTAACCCTAACCCTAACCCTAACACTAACACTAACACTAACCCTAACCCTAACCCTAACCCAAATGCTAACCCTAACCCTAACCCTAACCCTAACCATAACCCTAACCCTAACCCTAACGCTAACCCTAACCCTAACCCTAACCCTAACGCTAACGCTAACGCTAACACTGATCCTAACCCTAACGCTAACGCTAACGCTAACCCTAACCCTAACCCTAACGGAAACCCTAGTCCTAACACTACCCCTAACACTAACGCTAACGCTAACCCTAAACCTAACCCTAACCCTAAACTTAACCCTAACCCTAACCCTAACACTAAACCTAACCCTAAACCTAACCCTAACCCTAACGCTAACCCTAACCCTAACCCTAACGCTTACCCTAAACCTAACCCTAACCCTAATGCTTACGCTAACGCTAACCCTAACCCTAACCTTAACGGAAACCCTAGTCCTAACACTAACCCTAACACTAACGCTAACGCTAACCCTAAACATAACCCTAACCCTAATCCTAACCCTAACCCTAACCCTGACGCTAACCCTAACCCTAACCCTAACCCTAACCCTAACGCTAACCCTAAACCCAACTCTAACCCTAACCCTAACGCTAACTTAACCCTAACCCTAACCCTAACCCTATCCCCAACCCTAACCCTAACCATAACGCTAACGCTAACCCTAACCCTAACACTAACCCTAACCCTAACGCTAACCCTAACACTAACCCTAACCCTAACCCTAACCCTATCGCTAACGCTAACCCTAACCCTAACGCTAACGCTAACGTTAACCCTAAACTTAACGCTAACCCTAACCCTAACCCTAACCCTAACCCTAACGCTAACCCTAACCTAACCCTAACCCTAATGCTAACCCTAACCCTAACCCTAACGTTAACCCTAACCCTAACCCTAACTCTAATCCTAACAAACACTAACCCTAACCCTAACCCTTAACCTAACCCTAACCCTAACTCTAAATCTAACCCTAACCCTAAACCTAACCCTAACCCTAACGCTAACCCTAACCCTAACCCTAACCCTAACCCTAACCCTAACCCTAACCCTAACTCTAACCCTAACTCTAACCCTAACCCTAACGCTAACGTTAACGCTAACCCTAACCCTAACGCAAACCCTAATCCTAACACTAACCCTAAAACTAACGCTAACGCTAACCCTAACCCTAACCCTAATCCTAACCCTAATCCTAACGCTAACGCTAACGCTAAACTTAACCCTAACCCTAACCCTAACCCTAACGCTAACCCTAACACTAACCATAACCTAACCCTATCGCTAACGCTAACCCTAACCCTAACGCTAACGCTAACGTTAACCCTAACCCTAACCCTAACGCTAACCCTAACCCTAACGCTAACCCTAACCCTACCCCTAACCCTAACCCTAACGCTAACGCTAAACTTAACCCTAACCCTAACACTAACCCTAACCCTAACCCTAACCCTTAAACAAACCCTAACCCTAACCCTAACACTAAACCTAACACTAAACCTAACCCTAACCCTAACGCTAACCCTAACCTTAACCCTAACCATAACCATAACCCTAACCCTAACCCTAACGCTAACCCTAACCCTAACCCTAACCCTAACCCTAACCCTAACGCTAACGCTAACGCTAACACTGACCCTAACACTAACGCTAACGCTAACGCTAAACCTAGCCCTAACCCTAACGGAAACCTTAGTCCTAACACTAACCCTAAAACTAACGCTAACGCTAACCCTAACCCTAACCCTAACCCTAATCCTAATCCTAACCCTAACCCTAACGCTAACCCTAACCATAACCCTAACCCTAACCCTAACCCTAACCCTAACCCTAACCCTAACCCTAACGCTAACCCTAACCATAACCCTAACCCTAAACCTAACACTAACCCTAACCCTAACCCTAACCCTTAACCTAACCCTAACCCTAACCCTAACCCTAACGCTAACCCTAACCCTAACCCTAACCCTAACCCTAACCATAACCCTTACGCTAACCCTAACCCTAACCCTAACCCTAACGCTAACGCTAACGCTAACCCTAACCCTAACCCTAACGCAAACCCTAATCCTAACACTAACCCTAACACTAACGCTAACGCTAACCCTAAACCTAACCCTAACCCTAATCCTAACCCTTACCCTAACCCTAACGCTAACCCTAACCCTAACCCTAACACGCTAACAACCCTAACCACCCTAACAACCCTAATCCTAACTCTAACCCTAACCCTAACAACGCTAACACTAACCCTAACCCTAACAACCCTAACCCTAACCCTAACTCTAACAACCCTAACCCTAACCCTAACCCTTACAACCCTAACCCTAACAACCCTAACCCTAACCCTAAACCTAACCCTAACCCTAAGCCTAACCCGAACAACCCTAACCCTAACAACCCTAACCCTAACAACCCTAACCCTAACAACCCTAACCCAAAACTAACCCTAACCCTAAACCTAACCATAAACCTAACCCTAACCCTAACAACCCTAACCCTAACCCTAACCCTAACCCTTACCCCTTACACTAACCCTAACCCTAAACCTAAACCTAACCCTAACCCTAACCCTAACCCTAACCCTAACAACCCTAACCGCCCTAACAAACCTAACCCTAACCCTAACCCTAAACCTAACAACCCTAACCCTAACCCTAACACTAACAACCCTAACCCTAACCCTAACCCTAACAACCCTAACCCTAACAACCCTAACCCTAACAACCCTAACCCTAACCCCAACCCTAACCCTAATCCTAACCATAGCCCTAACCCTAACCCTAACCTAACAACCCTAACCACCCTAACAACCCTAACCCTAACCC
>NW_027457959.1:0-150050 GCF_050624435.1 Tenrec ecaudatus
GCTAGGGCTCCCCTAGCCTAAGGCTAGGGCACCCCTAGGCTTAGGTTAAGGCACCCTTAGGCTCAGGCTAGGACACCCGTAGGCTTAGGCTAGGGTACCCCTAGGCTTAGGCTAGTGCACCCCTAGGCTTAGGCTAGGGCACCCCCAGGCTTAGGCTAGGGCACCCCTAGACTTAGGCTAGAGCACCCCTAGGCTTAGGCTAGGGCACCCTAGGCTTAGGCTAGGGCAGCCCAAGGATTAGGCTAAGTCTAGGGCTCCCCTAGGCTAAGGCTAGGGCACCCATAGGCTTGGGCTAGGGCACCCCTAGGCTTAGGCTACAGCACCCCTAGGATTAGGCTAAGGCTTGGGCTCCCCTAGTCTAAGGCTAGGGCACCCTTAGGATTAGACTAGGGCACCCCTAGGCTTAGGCTAGGGCACCCCTAGGCTTAATCTAGGGCACCCCTAGACTTAAGGTAGGACACCACTAGGCTTAGGCTAGGGCACCCATAGGCTTGGGCTAGGGCACCCCTAGGCTTAGGCTAGTGCACCCCTAGGCTTAGGCTAAGGCTAGGGCTTCCCTAGCCTAAGGCTAGGGCACCCATAGGCTTGAGCTAGGGCACCCCTAGGCTTAGGCAACAGCACCCCTAGGATTAGGCTAAGGCTAAGGCTCCCAGAGCCTAAGGCTAGGGCACCCCTAGGCTTAGGCTAGGATACTCCTAGGCTTAGGCTAGGGCACCCCTACGCTTAGGCTAGGGCACCCTAAACTTAGGTTTAGGCTAGGGCACCCATAGGCTTAGGCTAAGGCACCCCTAGGCTTACGCTAAGGTTAGGGCTCCCCTAGACTAAGGCTAGGGCACCTCTACGCTTAGGCTAGGCACCCCTAGGCTTTGGCTAGGGCACCCCTCGGCTTAGGCTAGGGTACTCCTAGGCTTAGGCTAAGGCTAGGGCTCCCCTAGTCTAAGGGTAGGGCACTCCTAGGCTTAGGCTAGGGTACTCCTAGGCTTAGGGTCAGTCTAGGGCTCCCCTAGCCTACAGCTAGGGCACCCATAGGCTTGGGCTAGGACACCCCTAGGCTTAGGCTACGGCACCCCTAGGATTAGGCTAAGGCTAGGTCTCCCCGAGCATAAGGCTAGGGCACCCCTAGGCTTAGGCTAGGACACTCCTAAGCTTAGGCTAGGGCACCCGTAGGCTTAGGCTAGGGCACCCCTAGGCTTAGACTAGGGCACTCCTAGGCTTAGGCTGAGGCTTGGGCTCCCCTAGTCTAAGGCTAAAGCACCCTTAGGTTTAGGCTATGGCATCACTAGGCTTTGGCTAGGGTACCCCTAGGTTTAGGCTAAGGCTAGGTCTCCCCTAGCCTAAGGCTAGGGCACCCCTAGGCTTAGGCTAGGGCACTCCTAGGCTTAGGCTAGGGCAGCCCTAGGCTTAGCCTAAGCCTAGGGCTCCCCTAACCTAAGGCTAGGGCACCCATAGGCTTGGGCTAGGACACCCCTAGACTTAGGCTACGGCACCCCTAGGATTAGGCTAAGGCTAGGGCTCCCTGAGCCTAAGGCTAGGGCACCCCTAGGCTTAGGCTAGGACACTCCTAGACTTAGGCTAGGGCACCCATAGGTTAGGCTAGGGCACTCGTAGGCTTAGGCTGAGGCTTGGGCTCCCCTAGTCTAAGGCTAGGGCACCCTTAGGTTTAGAATAGGGCACCCCTAGGCTTAGGCTAGGGCACCCCTAGGCTTAATGTAGGGCACCCCTAGGCTTAGGCTAGGACACCACTAGGCTTAGGCTAGGGCACCCCTAGGCTTAGGTTAAGGCTAGGGCTCCCCTAGCCTAAGGCTAGGGATCCCCTAGGCTTAGGCTAGGGCACCCCAAGGCTTAGGTTAGGGCACCCCTAGGCTTAAGCTAGGGCACCCCTAGGCTTAGGCTAGGGATCCCATAGCCTAAGGCTAGGGCACTCCTAGGCTTAGGCAAGGGCACCCGTAAGCTTAGGCTAGGGCACCCCTAGACTTAGGCTAGGGCACCCCTAGGCTTAGGTTTAGGCAAGGGCACCCCTAGGCTTAGGCTAGGGCACCCCTAGGCTTAGGCTAGGGCAACCCAAGGCTTAGGCTAAGGCACCCGTAGGCTTACGCTAAGGTTAGGGCTCCCCTAGCCTAAGGCTAGGCCCCTCTACGCTTAGGCTAGGGCACCCCTAGGCTTTGGCTTGCGCACCCCTAGGCTTAGGCTAGGGCACCCCTAGGCTTAGGCTAGTGCAGCCCTAGGCTTAGGCTAGGGCACCCGTAGACTTAGGCTAGGGCAGTCCTAGGCTTAGGCTAGGGCAGCCCTAGGCTTAGGCTAGGGCTCCCCTAGGCTTAGGCTAAGGCTAGGGCTCCCCTAGCCTAAGGCTAGGGCACCCCTAGGCTTAGGCTTGGGCACCCCTAGGCTTTGGCTAGGGCACCCCTGGTTTAGGCTAAGGCTAGGGCTCCCCTAGCCTAAGGCTAGGGCACCCCTAGGCTTAGGCTAGGGCACTCCTAGGCTTAGGCTAGGGCAGCCCTAGGCTTAGGCTAGGGCACCCTAGGCTTAGGCTAGGGCAGCCCAAGGATTAGGCTAAGTCTAGGGCTCCCCTAGGGTAAGGCTAGGGCACCCATAGGCTTGGGCTAGGGCACCCCTAGGCTTAGGCTACAGCACCCCTAGGATTAGGCTAAGGCTTGGGCTCCCCTAGTCTAAGGCTAGGGCACCCTTAGGATTAGACTAGGGCACCCCTAGGCTTAGGCTAGGGCACCCCTAGGCTTAATCTAGGGCACCCCTAGACTTAAGGTAGGACACCCCTAGGCTTAGGCTAGGGCAACCCAAGGCTTAGGCTAAGGCACCCCTAGGCTTACGCTAAGGTTAGGACTCCCCTAGCCTAAGGCTAGGCCCCTCTACGCTTAGGCTAGGGCACCCCTAGGCTTTGGCTAGCGCACCCCTAGGCTTAGGCTAGGGCACCCCTAGGCTTAGGCTAGTGCATCCCTAGGCTTAGGCTAGGGCACCCGTAGACTTAGGCTAGGGCAGCCCTAGGCTTAGGCTAGGGCAGCCCTAGGCTTAGGCTAGGACTCCCCTAGGCTTAGGCTAAGGCTAGGGCTCCCCTAGCCTAAGACTAGGGCACCCCTTGGCTTAGGCTTGGGCACCCCTAGGCTTTGGCTAGGGCACGCCTGGTGTAGGCTAAGGTTAGGGCTCCCCTAGCCTAAGGCTAGGGCACCCCTAGGCTTAGGCTAGGGCACTCCTAGGCTTAGGCTAGGGCAGCCCTAGGCTTAGGCTAGGGCACCCTAGGCTTAGGCTAGGGCAGCCCAAGGATTAGGCTAAGTCTAGGGCTCCCCTAGGCTAAGGCTAGGGCACCCATAGGCTTGGGCTAGGGCACCCCTAGGCTTAGGCTACAGCACCCCTAGGATTAGGCTAAGGCTTGGGCTCCCCTAGTCTAAGGCTAGGGCACCCTTAGGATTAGACTAGGGCACCCCTAGGCTTAGGCTAGGGCACCCCTAGGCTTAATTTAGGGCACCCCTAGACTTAAGGTAGGACACCACTAGTCTTAGGCTAGGGCACCCATAGGCTTGGGCTAGGGCACCCCTAGGCTTAGGCTAGTGCACCCCTAGGCTTAGGCTAAGGCTAGGGCTTCCCTAGCCTAAGGCTAGGGCACCCATAGGCTTGAGCTAGGGCACCCCTAGGCTTAGGCAACAGCACCCCTAGGATTAGGCTAAGGCTAAGGCTCCCAGAGCCTAAGGCTAGGGCACCCCTAGGCTTAGGCTAGGATACTCCTAGGCTTAGGCTAGGGCACCCCTACGCTTAGGCTAGGGCACCCCTAGGCTTAGGCTAAGGCTAGGGCTCCCCTAGCCTAAGGCTAGGGCACCCCTAGGCTTAGGTTAAGGCACCCTTAGGCTTAGGCTAGGACACCCGTAGGCTTAGGCTAGGGTACACCTAGGCTTAGGCTAGTGCACCCCTAGGCTTAGGCTAGGGCACCCCCAGGCTTAGGCTAGGGCACCCCTAGACTTAGGCTAGAGCACCCCTAGGCTTAGGCTAGGGCACCCCTAGGCTTAGGCTACGGCACCCCTAGGCTTAGGCTAGGGCAACCCAAGGCTTGGGCTAAGGCACCCCTAGGCTTCCGATAAGGTTAGGCCTCCCCTAGCCTAAGGCTAGGGCACCTCTACGCTTAGGCTAGGGCTCCCCTAGGCTTTGGCTAGCGCACCCCTAGGCTTAGGCTAGGGCACCCCTAGGCTTAGGCTAGGGCAGCCCTAGGCTTAGGCTAGGGCACGCCTAGGCTTAGGCTAGGGCACCCCTAGGCTTAGGCTAGGGCACCCCTAGGCTTAAGCTAGGGCACCCCTAGGCTTAGGCTAAGGCTAGGGCTCCCCTAGCCTAAGGCTAGGGCACTCCTAGGCTTAGGCAAGGGCACCCGTAGGCTTAGGCTAGGGCACCCCTAGACTTAGGCTAGGGCACCCCTAGGCTTAGGTTTAGGCTAGAGCACCCCTAGGCTTAGGCTAGGGCACCCCTAGGCTTAGGCTAGGGCAACCCAAGGCTTAGGCTAAGGCACCCCTAGGCTTACGATAAGGTTAGGCCTCGCCTAGCCTAAGGCTAGGGCACCTCTACGCTTAGGCTAGGGCACCCCTAGGCTTTGGCTAGGGCACCCCTAGGCTTAGGCTAGGGCACCCCTAGGCTTAGGCTAGGGTACTCCTAGGCTTAGGCTAAGGCTAGGGCTGCCCTAGCCTAAGGGTAGGGCACTCCTAGGCTTAGGCTAAGGCTTGGGCTCCCCTAGTCTAAGGCTAGGGCACCCCTAGGCTTAGGCTAGGAAACCACTAGGCTTAGGCTAGGGCACCCCTAGGCTTAGGCTAAGGCTAGGGCTCCCCTAGCCTAAGGCTAGGGCACCCCTAGGCTTAGGTTAAGGCACCCTTAGGCTTAGGCTAGGGCACCCGTAGGCTTAGGCTAGGGCACCCCTAGGCTTAGGCTAGTGAACCCCTAGGCTTAGGCTAGGGCACCCCTAGGCTTAGGCTAGGGCACCCCTAGACTTATGCTAGAGCACCCCTAGCTTAGGCTAGGGCACCCGTAGGCTTAGGCTAGGGCACCCCTAGGCTTAGGCTAGGGCAACCCAAAGCTTAGGCTAAGGCACCCCTAGGCTTCCGATAAGGTTAGGCCTCCCCTAGCCTAAGGCTAGTGCACCTCTACGCTTAGGCTAGGGCTCCCCTAGGCTTTGGCTAGCGCACCCCTAGGCTTAGGCTAGGGCACCCCTAGGCTTAGGCTAGGGCAGCCCTAGGCTTAGGCTAGGGCACCCCTAGGCTTAGGCTAGGGCAGCCCTAGGCTTAGGCTAGGGCACCCGTAGGCTTAGGCTAGGGCACCCCTAGACTTAGGCTAGGGCACCCTTAGGCTTAGGCTAGGGTACTCCTAGGCTTAGGCTAAGGCTAGGGCTCCCCTAGCCTAAGGGTAGGGCACTCCTAGGCTTAGGCTAGGGCAGCCCTAGGCTTAGGCTAGGGCACCCCTAGGCTTAGGCTAGGGCAGCCCTAGGCTTAGGCTCAGTCTAGGGCTCCCCTAGCCTACAGCTAGGGCACCCATAGGCTTGGGGTAGGACACCCCTAGGCTTAGGCTACGGCACCCCTAGGATTAGGCTAAGGCTAGGGCTCCCCGAGCCTAAGGCTAGGGCACCCCTAGTCTTAGGCTAGGACACTCCTAAACTTAGGCTAGGGCACCCCTAGGCTTAGACTAGGGCACTCCTGGGCTTAGGCTGAGGCTTGGGCTCCCCTAGTGTAAGGCTAAGGCACCCTTAGGTTTAGGCTATGGCACCACTAGGCTTAGGCTAGGGCACCCCTAGGCTTAGGTTAAGGCTAGGGCTCCCCTAGCCTAAGGCTAGGGCTCCCCTAGGCTTAGGCTAGGGCACCCCTAGGCTTAGGTTAGGGCACCCCTAGGCTTAAGCTAGGGCACCCCTAGACTTAGGCTAAGGCTAGGGATCCCATAGCCTAAGGCTAGGGCACTCCTAGGCTTAGGCAAGGGCACCCGTAGGCTTAGGCTAGGGCACCCCTAGACTTAGGCTAGGGCACCCCTAGGCTTAGGTTTAGGCTAGAGCACCCCTAGGCTTAGGCTAGGGCACCCCTAGGCTTAGGCTAGGGCAACCCAAGGCTTAGACTATGGCACTCCTAGGCTTACGATAAGGTTAGGCCTCCCCTAGCCTAAGGCTAGGGCACCTCTACGCTTAGGCTAGGGCTCCCGTAGGCTTTGGCTAGCGCACCCTTAGGCTTAGGCTAGGGCACCCCTAGGCTTAAGCTAGGGCAGCCCTAGGCTTAGGCTAGGCCACCCCTAGGCTTAGGCTAGGGCAGCCCTAGGCTTAGGCTAGGGCACTCCTAGGCATAGGCTAGGGCAGCCCTAGGCTTAGGCTAGGTCACCCCTATGCTTAGGCTAGGGCACCCCTAGCTTAGGATAGGGCAGCCCTAGGCTTAGGCTAGGGCACCCCTAGGCTTAGGCTAGGGCAGCCCTAGGCTTAGGCTAGGGCACCCCTAGGCTTAAGCTAGGGCACCCCTAGGCTTAGGCTAAGGCTAGGGCTCCCCTAGCCTAAGGCTATGGCACCCCTAGGCTTAGGCTTCGGCACCCCTAGGCTTTGGCTAGGGCACCCCTAGGTTTAGGCTAAGGCTAGGTCTCCCCTAGCCTAAGGCTAGGGCACCCCTAGGCTTAGGCTAGGGCACTCCTAGGCTTAGGCTAGGGCAGCCCTAGGCTTAGGCTAGGTCACCCCTATACTTAGGCTAGGGCACCCCTAGGCTTAGGCTAGGGCACACCAAGGCTGAGGCTAGGGTACCCCTAAGCTGAGGCTAGGGCACCTGTAGGCTTAGGCTAAGGCTAGGGCTACCCAAGTCTAAGGCTAGGGCACTCTAGGCTTAGGCTAGGTCACCCCTAGGCTTAGGCTAAGGCTAGGGCTCCCCTACCCTAAGGTTAGGGCACCCCTATGCTTAGGCTAGGGCACCCCTAGGCTTAGGCTAGGGTACTCCTAGGCTTAGGCTAAGGCTAGGGCTGCCCTAGCCTAAGGGTAGGGCACTCCTAGGCTTAGGTTAAGGCTTGGGCTCCCCTAGTCTAAGGCTAGGGCACCCCTAGGCTTAGGCTAGGAAACCACTAGGCTTAGGCTAGGGCACCCCTAGGCTTAGGCTAAGGCTAGGGCTCCCCTAGCCTAAGGCTAGGGCACCCCTAGGCTTAGGTTAAGGCACCCTTAGGTTTAGGCTAGGGCACCCGTAGGCTTAGGCTAGGGCACCCCTAGGCTTAGGCTAGTGAACCCCTAGGCTTAGGCTAGGGCACCCCTAGGCTTAGGCTAGGGCACCCCTAGACTTATGCTAGAGCACCCCTAGCTTAGGCTAGGGCACCCGTAGGCTTAGGCTAGGGCACCCCTAGGCTTAGGCTAGGGCAACCCAAAGCTTAGGCTAAGGCACCCCTAGGCTTCCGATAAGGTTAGGCCTCCCCTAGCCTAAGCCTAGTGCACCTCTACGCTTAGGCTAGGGCTCCCCTAGGCTTTGGCTAGCGCACCCCTAGGCTTAGGCTAGGGCACCCCTAGACTTAGGCTAGGGCAGCCCTAGGCTTAGGCTAGGGCACCCCTAGGCTTAGGCTAGGGCAGCCCTAGGCTTAGGCTAGGGCACCCGTAGGCTTAGGCTAGGGCACCCCTAGACTTAGGCTAGGGCACCCTTAGGCTTAGGCTAGGGTACTCCTAGGCTTAGGCTAAGGCTAGGGCTCCCCTAGCCTAAGGGTAGGGCACTCCTAGGCTTAGGCTAGGGCAGCCCTAGGCTTAGGCTAGGGCACCCCTAGGCTTAGGCTAGGGCAGCCCTAGGCTTAGGCTCAGTCTAGGGCTCCCCTAGCCTACAGCTAGGGCACCCATAGGCTTGGGGTAGGACACCCCTAGGCTTAGGCTACGGCACCCCTAGGATTAGGCTAAGGCTAGGGCTCCCCGAGCCTAAGGCTAGGGCACCCCTAGTCTTAGGCTAGGACACTCCTAAACTTAGGCTAGGGCACCCCTAGGCTTAGACTAGGGCACTCCTAGGCTTAGGCTGAGGCTTGGGCTCCCCTAGTGTAAGGCTAAGGCACCCTTAGGTTTAGGCTATGGCACCACTAGGCTTAGGCTAGGGCACCCCTAGGCTTAGGTTAAGGCTAGGGCTCCCCTAGCCTAAGGCTAAGGCTCCCCTAGGCTTAGGCTAGGGCACCCCTAGGCTTAGGTTAGGGCACCCCTAGGCTTAAGCTAGGGCACCCCTAGACTTAGGCTAAGGCTAGGGATCCCATAGCCTAAGGCTAGGGCACTCCTAGGCTTAGGCAAGGGCACCCGTAGGCTTAGGCTTGGGCACCCCTAGACTTAGGCTAGGGCACCCCTAGGCTTAGTTTAGGCTAGAGCACCCCTAGGCTTAGGCTAGGGCACCCCTAGGCTTAGGCTAGGGCAACCCAAGGCTTAGACTATGGCACCCCTAGGCTTACGATAAGGTTAGGCCTCCCCTAGCCTAAGGCTAGGGCACCTCTACGCTTAGGCTAGGGCTCCCCTAGGCTTTGGCTAGCGCACCCCTAGGCTTAGGCTAGGGCACCCCTAGGCTTAAGCTAGGGCAGCCCTAGGCTTAGGCTAGGGCACCCCTAGGCTTAGGCTAGGGCAGCCCTAGGCTTAGGCTAGGGCACCCCTAGGCTTAGGCTAGGGCACTCCTAGGCTTAGGCTAGGGCAGCCCTAGGCTTAGGCTAGGTCACCCCTATACTTAGGCTAGGGCACCCCTAGGCTTAGGATAGGGCAGCCCTAGGCTTAGGCTAGGGCACCCCTAGGCTTAGGCTAGGGCAGCCCTAGGCTTAGGCTAGGGCACCCCTAGGCTTAAGCTAGGGCACCCCTAGGCTTAGGCTAAGGCTAGGGCTCCCCTAGCCTAAGGCTATGGCACCCCTAGGCTTAGGCTTCGGCACCCCTAGGCTTTGGCTAGGGCACCCCTAGGTTTAGGCTAAGGCTAGGTCTCCCCTAGCCTAAGGCTAGGGCACCCCTAGGCTTAGGCTAGGGCACTCCTAGGCTTAGGCTAGGGCAGCCCTAGGCTTAGGCTAGGTCACCCCTATACTTAGGTTAGGGCACCCCTAGGCTTAGGCTAGGGCACACCAAGGCTGAGGCTAGGGTACCCCTAAGCTGAGGCTAGGGCACCTCTAGGCTTAGGCTAAGGCTAGGGCTACCCAAGCCTAAGGCTAGGGCACTCTAGGCTTAGGCTAGGTCACCCCTAGGCTTAGGCTAGGGCACCCACAGGCTTAGGCTAGGGTACTCCTAGGCTTAGGCTAAGGCTAGGGCTGCCCTAGCCTAAGGGTAGGGCACTCCTAGGCTTAGGCTAAGGCTTGGGCTCCCCTAGTCTAAGGCTAGGGCACCCCTAGGCTTAGGCTAGGAAACCACTAGGCTTAGGCTAGGGCACCCCTAGGCTTAGGCTAAGGCTAGGGCTCCCCTAGCGTAAGGCTAGGGCACCCCTAGGCTTAGGTTAAGGCACCCTTAGGCTTAGGCTAGGGCACCCGTAGGCTTAGGCTAGGGCACCCCTAGGCTTAGGCTAGTGAACCCCTAGGCTTAGGCTAGGGCACCCCTAGGCTTAGGCTAGGGCACCCCTAGACTTATGCTAGAGCACCCCTAGCTTAGGCTAGGGCACCCGTAGGCTTAGGCTAGGGCACCCCTAGGCTTAGGCTAGGGCAACCCAAAGCTTAGGCTAAGGCACCCCTAGGCTTCCGATAAGGTTAGGCCTCCCCTAGCCTAAGGCTAGTGCACCTCTACGCTTAGGCTAGGGCTCCCCTAGGCTTTGGCTAGCGCACCCCTAGGCTTAGGCTAGGGCACCCCTAGGCTTAGGTTAGGGCAGCCCTAGGCTTAGGCTAGGGCACCCCTAGGCTTAGGCTAGGGCAGCCCTAGGCTTAGGCTAGGGCACCCCTAGGCTTAAGCTAGGGCACCCCTAGGCTTAGGCTAAGGCTAGGGCTCCTCTAGCCTAAGGCTAGGGCACTCCTAGGCTTAGGCAAGGGCACCCGTAGGCTTAGGCTAGGGCACCCCTAGACTTAGGCTAGGGCACCCTTAGGCTTAGGCTAGGGTACTCCTAGGCTTAGGCTAAGGCTAGGGCTCCCCTAGCCTAAGGGTAGGGCACTCCTAGGCTTAGGCTAGGGCAGCCCTAGGCTTAGGCTAGGGCACCCCTAGGCTTAGGCTAGGGCAGCCCTAGGCTTAGGCTCAGTCTAGGGCTCCCCTAGCCTACAGATAGGGCACCCATAGGCTTGGGGTAGGACACCCCTAGGCTTAGGCTACGGCACCCCTAGGATTAGGCTAAGGCTAGGGCTCCCCGAGCCTAAGGCTAGGGCACCCCTAGTCTTAGGCTAGGACACTCCTAAACTTAGGCTAGGGCACCCCTAGGCTTAGACTAGGGCACTCCTAGGCTTAGGCTGAGGCTTGGGCTCCCCTAGTGTAAGGCTAAGGCACCCTTAGGTTTAGGCTATGGCACCACTAGGCTTAGGCTAGGGCACCCCTAGGCTTAGGTTAAGGCTAGGGCTCCCCTAGCCTAAGGCTAGGGCTCCCCTAGGCTTAGGCTAGGGCACCCCTAGGCTTAGGTTAGGGCACCCCTAGGCTTAAGCTAGGGCACCCCTAGACTTAGGCTAAGGCTAGGGATCCCATAGCCTAAGGCTAGGGCACTCCTAGGCTTAGGCAAGGGCACCCGTAGGCTTAGGCTAGGGCACCCCTAGACTTAGGCTAGGGCACCCCTAGGCTTAGGTTTAGGCTAGAGCACCCCTAGGCTTAGGCTAGGGCACCCCTAGGCTTAGGCTAGGGCAACCCAAGGCTTAGACTATGGCACCCCTAGGCTTACGATAAGGTTAGGCCTCCCCTAGCCTAAGGCTAGGGCACCTCTACGCTTAGGTTAGGGCTCCCCTAGGCTTTGGCTAGCGCACCCCTAGGCTTAGGCTAGGGCACCCCTAGGCTTAAGCTAGGGCAGCCCTAGGCTTAGGCTAGGGCACCCCTAGGCTTAGGCTAGGGCAGCCCTAGGCTTAGGCTAGGGCACCCCTAGGCTTAGGCTAGGGCACTCCTAGGCTTAGGCTAGGGCAGCCCTAGGCTTAGGCTAGGTCACCCCTATACTTAGGCTAGGGCACCCCTAGGCTTAGGATAGGGCAGCCCTAGGCTTAGGCTAGGGCACCCCTAGGCTTAGGCTAGGGCAGCCCTAGGCTTAGGCTAGGGCACCCCTAGGCTTAAGCTAGGGCACCCCTAGGCTTAGGCTAAGGCTAGGGCTCCCCTAGCCTAAGGCTATGGCACCCCTAGGCTTAGGCTTCGGCACCCCTAGGCTTTGGCTAGGGCACCCCTAGGTTTAGGCTAAGGCTAGGTCTCCCCTAGCCTAAGGCTAGGGCACCCCTAGGCTTAGGCTAGGGCACTCCTAGGCTTAGGCTAGGGCAGCCCTAGGCTTAGGCTAGGTCACCCCTATACTTAGGCTAGGGCACCCCTAGGCTTAGGCTAGGGCACACCAAGGCTGAGGCTAGGGTACCCCTAAGCTGAGGCTAGGGCACCTCTAGGCTTAGGCTAAGGCTAGGGCTACCCAAGACTAAGGCTAGGGCACTCTAGGCTTAGGCTAGGTCACCCCTAGGCTTAGGCTAAGGCTAGGGCTCCCCTACCCTAAGGTTAGGGCACCCCTAGGCTTAGGCTAGGGCACCCCTAGACTTAAGCTAGGGCACCCTTAGGCTTAGACTAAGGCTAGGGCACCCCTAGCCTAAGGCAAGGGAACCCCTAGGCTTAGGCTAAGGCTAGGGATCCCATAGCCTAAGGCTAGGGCACTCCTAGGCTTAGGCTACGGCACCCGTAGACTTAGGCTAGGGCACCCCTAGACTTAGGCTAGGGCACCCCTAAGCTTAGGTTTAGGCTAGGGCACCCCTAGGCTTAATCTAGGGCACCCCTAGGCTTAGGCTAGGACACCACTAGGCTTAGGCTAGGGCACCCCTAGACGTAGGATAAGGCTAGGGCTCCCTTAGCGTAAGGCTAGGGATCCCCTAGGCTTAGGCTAGTGCACCACTAGGCTTAGGTTAGGGCACCCCTAGGCTTAAGCTAGGGCACCCCTAGGCTTAGGCTAAGGCTAGGGATCCCATAGCCTAAGGCTAGGGCACTCCTAGGCTTAGGCAAGGGCACCCGTAAGCTTAGGCTAGGGCACACCTAGACTTAGGCTAGGGCACCCCTAGGCTTAGGTTTAGGCTAGGGCACCCCTAGGCTTAGGTTTAGGCTAGGGCACCCCTAGGCTTAGGCTAGGGCACCCCTAGGCTTAGGCTAGGGCAATCCAAGGCTTAGGCTAAGGCACCCCTAGGCTTACGCTAAGGTTAGCGCTCCCCTAGCCTAAGGCTAGGGCACCTCTACGCTTAGGCTAGGGCACCCCTAGGCTTGGCTAGCGCACCCCTAGGCTTAGGCTAGGGCACTCCTAGGCTTAGGCTAGTGCAGCCCTAGGCTTAGGCTAGGGCACCCGTAGACTTAGGCTAGGGCAGCCCTAGGCTTAGGCTAGGGCAGCCCTAGGCTTAGGCTAGGGCACCCCTAGGCTTAAGCTAAGGCTAGGGCTCCCCTAGCCTAAGGCTAGGGCACCCCTAGGCTTAGGCTTGGGCACCCCTAGGCTTTGGCTAGGGCATCCCTGGTTTAGGCTAAGGCTAGGGCTCCCCTAGCCTAAAGCTAGGGCACCCCTAGGCTTAGGCTAGGGCAGCCCTAGGCTTAGGCTAGGGCACCCTAGGCTTAGGCTAGGGCAGCCCTAGGCTTAGGCTAGGGCACCCTAGGCTTAGGCTAGGGCAGCCCTAGGCTTAGGCTAAGTCTAGGGCTCCCCTAGCCTAAGGCTAGGGCACCCATAGGCTTGGGCTAGGGCACCCCTAGGCTTAGGCTACAGCACCCCTAGGATTAGGCTAAGGCTTGGGCTCCCCTAGTCTAAGGCTAGGGCACCCTTAGGATTAGACTAGGGCACCCCTAGGCTTAGGCTAGGGCACCCCTAGGCTTAATCTAGGGCACCCCAAGGCTTAAGGTAGGACACCACTAGGCTTAGGCTAGGGCACCCATAGGCTTGGGCTAGGGCACCCCTAGGCTTAGGCCTGTGCACCCCTAGGCTTAGGCTAAGGCTAGGGCTTCCCTAGCCTAAGGCTAGGGCACCCATAGGCTTGAGCTAGGGCACCACTAGGCTTAGGCTACAGCACCCCTAGGATTAGGCTAAGGCTAAGGCTCCCAGAGCCTAAGGCTAGGGCACCCCTAGGCTTAGGCTAGGATACTCCTAGGCTTAGGCTAGGGCACCCCTACGCTTAGGCTAGGGCACCCCTAGGCTTAGGCTAAGGCTTGGGCTCCCCTAGTCTAAGGCTAGGGCACCCCTAGGCTTAGGCTAGGAAACCACTAGGCTTAGGCTAGGGCACCCCTAGGCTTAGGCTAAGGCTAGGGCTCCCCTAGCCTAAGGCTAGGGCACCCCTAGGCTTAGGTTAAGGCACCCTTAGGCTTAGGCTAGGGCACCCGTAGGCTTAGGCTCGGCACCCCTAGGCTTAGGCTAGTGCACCCCTAGGCTTAGGCTAAGGCTAGGGCTTCCCTAGCCTAAGGCTAGTGCACCCCTAGGCTTAGGCTAGGGCACCCCTAAACGTAGGCTAGGGCACCCCTAGGCTTAGGATGGGGCACACCTAGGCTTAGGCTAAGTCTAGGGCTCCCCTAGCCTAAGGCTAGGGCACCGCTAGGCTTAGGCTAGGCGCCCCTAGACTTAGACTAGGGCACCCCTAGGCTTAGGCTAGGGCACCCCTAGGCTTAGGCTAAGACTAGGGCTCCTCTAGCCTAACGCTAGGGCATCCCTAGTCTTGGGCTAGGGCACCCCTAGGCTTAGGCTAGGGCACCCCTAGGTTTAGGCTCGGGCACCCCTAGGCTTCGGCTAAGGCGAGGACTCCCCTAGCCTAAGCATAAGGCACACCTAGGCTTAGACTAAGGCTAGGGCTCCCATTGCCAAAGGCTAGGGCACCCCTAAGCTTAGGCTAGGGCACCCCTAGGTTTAGGCTAGGGCACCCCTAGGCTTAGACTAGGGCACCTCAAGGCTTAGGCTAAGGCTTGGGCTCCCCTTGCCTAAGGCTACGGCACCCCTAGGCTCAGGCTAGGGCACCCCGAGGCTTAGGCTAGGGCACACCTAGGCTTAGGAAAAGGCTAGGGCTTCCCTAGCCTAAGGCTAGGCCACCTCTAGGCTTAGGCTAGGGCACCCCTAGGCTTAGGCTAGGGCACCCCTAGGCTTAAGCTAGGGCTCCCCTAGGGTTAGGCTAAGGCTACGGCTCCCCTAGCCTCATACTGCACCCCTAGACTCAGGCTATGGCACCCCTAAGCTTAGGCTAGGGCACCCCTAGGCTTAGGCTAGGGCACCCCTAGGCTTAGACTAGGGCACCCCTAGGTTTAGGCTAAGGCTAGGGCTCCCCTAGCCTAAGGCTAGAGCACCCCTAGGCTTCGGCTAGGGCACCCCTAGGCTTAAGGTAGGCCATCCAAAGGCTTAGGCTAGGGCACCCCTAGGCTTAGGCTAAAGCTGGGGCTAACCTAGGCTTAGCCTAGGGCACCCCTAGGCTTAGGCTAGGGAACCCCTAGACTAAGGCTAGGGCACCCCTAGGCTTAGGCTAGGGCACCCCTAGTCTTAGGCTAGGGCACCCCTACACTTAGGCTAAGGCAACGGCACCCTTAGTCTCAGGCTAGGGCACCCGTTAGCTTAAGGCTAGGACACCCCAAGGCTTAGGCTAGGGCACCCCTAGTCTTAGGCTAGGGGTCCCCTAGGCTTAGGCTAAGGCTGCGGCTCCCCTTGCCTCAGGCTAGTGCACCCCTAGATTCAGGCTATGGCACACCTAGGCTTAGGCTAGGGCACCCTTAGGCTTAGGCTAGGGCTCCCCTAGCCTAAGGCTAGTGCACCCCTAGGCTTAGGCTAAGGCTAGGGCTAACCTAGGCTTAGGCTAGGGAACCCCTAGACTAAGGCTAGGGCACCCCTAGGCTTAGGCTAGGGCACCCCTAGGCTTAGGCTAGGGCACCCCTACACTTACGCTAAGGCAACGGCTCCCCTAGCCTCAGACAAGGGCACCCCTAGACTCAGGCTAGGCCACCCGTTAGCTTAGGCTAGCACAATCCTTTGCTTAGGCTAAGTCTAGGGCTCCCCTATCCTCAGGCTAGGGCACCCCTAGGCTCAGGCTAGGGCTCCCCTAGGCTTAGGCTAGGTCTCCCCTCGGCTTAGGCTAAGGCTGCGGCTCCCCTTGCCTCAGGCTAGTGCACCCCTAGGCTTAGGCTAGGGCAATCCTAGGCTAGACTAACGTTAGGGCTCCCCTAGTCTCAGGCTAGGGCACCCGTAGGCTCAGGCTAGGGCACCCTTAGACTCAGGCTAGGGCACCCCTAGACTTAGGCTAGGGCACCCCTAGGATTAGGCTAGGGCACCCCTAGGCTTAGGCTAGGGCACGCCTAGGCTTAGGCTAAGGCTAGGCTTCCCTAGCCTAAGGCTAGAGCACCCCTAGGCTTAGGCTAGGGTACCCCTAGGCTTAGGCAAAGGCACTCCTACTCTTAGGCTAGGGCACCCCTAGGCTTAGGCAAAGGCACCCCTAGGCTTAGGCTAGGGCACCCCAAGGCTTAGGCTAGGGCATCCCTAGGCTTAGGCTAGGGTACCCCTAGGCTTAGGCAAAGGCACCCCTAATCTTAGGCTAGGGCACCCCTAGGCTTAGGCAAAGGCACCCCTAGGCTTAGGCTAGGGCACCCCTAGGCTTAGGCAAAGGCACCCCTAGGCTTAGGCTAGGGCACATCAAGGCTTAGGCTAGGGCACACCTAGGCTTAGGCTAAGGCTAGGGATCCCCTAGCCTAAGGCTAGTGCACCCCTAGGCTTAGGCTAGGGCACCCCTAGGCTTAGGCTAGGGCACCCCTAGGCTTTGGCTAGGGAACCCCTAGGCGTAGGATAGGGAACTTCGAAGCTTAGGCTAGGGCACCCCTAGGCTTAGGCTAGGGCACCCCTAGGCTTAGGCTAAGGCTAGGGCTCCCCTAGCCTAAGGCTAAGGCACCCCTAGGCTTAGGCTAGGGCACCCCTAGGCTTAGTCTAGGGCACCCCTAGGCTTAAGCTAGGGTACCCCTAGGCTTAGGCTAAGGCTAGGGATCCCCTAGCCTAAGGATAGGGCACTCCTAGGCTAAAGCTTGGGCACCCGTAGGCTTAGGCTGAGGCCAGGGATCCCCTAGCCTAAGTCTAGAGCACCCCTAGGCTTAGGCTAGGGCACCCCTAGGCTAAGGGTAGGCCATCCGTAGGCTTAGGCTAGGGCACCCCTAGGCTTAGGCTAAGGCTAGGGCTAACCTAGGCTTAGGCTAGGGCACCCCTAGGCTTAGGCTAGGGAACCCCTACACTAAGGCTAGGGCACCCCTAGGCTTAGGCTAGGGCACCCCTAGGCTTAGGCTAGGGCACCCCTAGGCTTAAGGTAGGCCATCCCTAGGCTTAGGCTAGGGCACCCCTAGGCTTAGGCTAAGGCTAGGGCAAACCTAGGCTTAGCCTAGTGCACCCCTAGGCTTAGGCTAGGGAACCCCTAGACTAAGGCTAGGGCACCCCTAGGCTTAGGCTAGGGCACCCCTAATCTTAGGCTAGGGTACCCCTACACTTAGGCTAAGGCAATGGCTCCCCTAGCCTCAGGCAAGGGCACCCCTAGACTCAGGCTAGGGCACCCGTTAGCTTAGGCTAGGACAATCCTAGACTTAGGCTAAGTCTAGGGCTCCCCTATCCTCAGGCTTGGGCACCCCTAGGCTCAGGCTAGGGCTCCCCTATCCTCAGGCTAGGGCACCCCAAGGCTTAGGCTAGGGCACCCCTAGTCTTAGGCTAGGGCTACCCTAGGCTTAGGCTAAGGCTGCGGCTCCCCTTGCCTCAGGCTAGTGCACCCCTAGACTCAGGCTATGATACCCCTAGGCTTAGGCTAGGGCAATCCTAGGCTAGACTAACGTTAGGGCTCCCCTAGCTTCAGGCTAGGGCACGCGTAGGCTCAGGCTAGGGCACCCTTAGACTCAGGCTAGGGCATCCCTAGACTTAGGCTAGGGCACCCCTTGGATTAGGCTAGGGCACCCCTAGGCATAGGCTAGGGCATGCCTAGGCTTAGGCTAAGGCTAGGCTTCCCTAGCCTAAGGCTAGAGCACCCCTAGGCTTAGGTTAGGGCACCCCTAGGCTTAGGCAAAGGCACCCCTAGGCTTAGGCTAGGGCACCCGTAGGCTTAGGCAAAGGCACCCCTGGGCTTAGGCTAGGGCACCCCTAGGCTTAGGCTAGGGCACTCCTAGGCTTAGGCTAGGGCACCCCTAGGCTTAGGCTAAGGCTAGGTCACCCCTAGGCTTAGGCTAAGGCACCACTAGGCTTAGGCTAGGGCACCCCAAGGCTTACGCTAAGGTTAGGGCTCCCCTAGCCTAAGACTAGGGCACCTCTAGGGTTAGGCTAGGGCACCCCTAGGCTTAGGCAAAGTCACCCCTAGGCTTAGGCTTGGGCACACCAAGGCTTAGGCTAGGGCACACCTAGGCTTAGGCTAAGGCTAGGGATCCCCTAGCCTAAGGCTAGTGCACCCCTAGGCTAAGGCTAGGGCACCCCTAGGCTTAGGCTAGGGCACCCCTAGGCTTTGGCTAGGGAACCCCTAGGCTTAGGATAGGGAACTTCGAAGCTTAGGCTAGGGCACCCCTAGGCTTAGGCTAGGGCACCCCTAGGCTTAGGCTAAGGCTAGGGCTCCCCTAGCCTAAGGCTAGGGCACCCCTAGGCTTAGGCTAGGGCAATCCTAGGCTAGACTAATGTTAGGGCTCCCCTAGCCTCAGGCTAGGGCACCCCTAGGCTTAGGCTAGGGCACCCCTAGGCTTAGGCTAAGGCTAGGGCTCCCCTAGCCTAAGGCTAGGGCACCCCTAGGCTTAGGCAAACGCACCCCTAGGCTTAGGCTAGGGCACCCCTAGGCTTAGTCTAGGGAATCCCTAGGCTTAGGCTAGGGCACACCAAGGCTTAGGCTAGGGCACACCTAGGCTTAGGCTAAGGCTAGGGATCCCCTAGCCTAAGGCTAGTGCACCCCTAGGCTAAGGCTAGGGCACCCCTAGGCTTAGGCTAGGGCACCCCTAGGTTTTGGCTAGGGAACCCCTAGACTTAGGATAGGGAACTTCTAAGCTTAGTCTAGGGCACCACTAGGCTTAGGCTAGGGCACCCCTAGGCTTAGTCTAAGACTAGGGCTCCCCTAGCCTAAGGCTAGGGCACCCCTAGGCTTAAGCTAGGGTACCCCTAGGCTTAGGCTAAGGCTAGGGATCCCCTAGCCTAAGGATAGGGCACCCCTAGGCTTAGGTTAGGGCACCCCTAGGCTTAGGCAAAGGCACCACTAGGCTTAGGCTAGGGCACCCGTAGGCTTAGGCAAAGGCACCCCTGGGCTTAGGTAGGGCACCCCTAGGCTTAGGCTGGGGCACTCCTAGGCTTAGGCTAGGGCACCCCTAGGCTTAGGCTAAGGCTAGGTCACCCCTAGGCTTAGGCTAAGGCACCACTAGGCTTAGGCTAGGGCACCCCAAGGCTTAAGCTAAGGTTAGGGCTCCCGTAGCCTCAGACTAGGGCACCCGTAGGCTCAGGCTAAGCACCCTTAGACTCAGGCTAGGGCACCCCTAGACTTAGGCTAGGGCACCCCTAGGATTAGGCTAGGGCACCCCTAGGCTTAGGCTAGGGCACCCCTAGGCTTAGGCTAAGGCTAGGGCTCCCCTAGCCTAAGGCTAGGGCACCCCTAGGCTTAAGCTAGGGTACCCCTAGGCTTAGGCAAAGGCACCCCTAGTCTTAGGCTAGGGCACCCCTAGGCTTAGGCAAACGCACCCCTAGGCTTAGGCTAGGGCACCCCTGGGCTTAGGCTAGGGAATCCCTAGGCTTAGGCTAGGGCACACCAAGGCTTAGGCTAGGGCACACCTAGGCTTAGGCTAAGGCTAGGCATCCCCTAGCCTAAGGCTAGTGCACCCCTAGGCTTAGGCTACGGCACCCCTAGGCTTAGGCTAGGGCACCCCTAGGCTTTGGCTAGGGAACCCCTAGGCTTAAGATAGGGAACTTCTAAGCTTTGTCTAGGGCACCCCTAGGCTTAGGCTAGGGCACCCCTAGGCTTAGGCTAAGGCTAGGGCTCCCCTAGCCTAAGACTAGGGCACCCCTAGGCTTAAGCTAGGGTACCCCTAGGCTTAGACTAAGGCTAGGGATCCCCTAGCCTAAGGATAGGGCACCCCTAGGCTTAGGTTAGGGCACCCCTAGGCTTAGGCAAAGGCACACCTAGGCTTAGGCTAGGGCACCCGTAGGCTTGGGTTAGGACACCCCTAGGCTTAGGCTACGGCACCCCTAGGATTAGGCTAAGGCTAGGGCTCCCCGAGCATAAGGCTAGGGCACCCCTAGGCTTAGGCTAGGCCACTCCTAAGCTTAGGCTAGGGCACCCGTAGGCTTAGGCTAGGGCACCCCTAGGCTTAGACTAGGGCACTCCTAGGCTTAGGCTGAGGCTTGGGCTCCCCTAGTCTAAGGCTAAAGGACCCTTAGGTTTAGGCTATGGCACCACTAGGCTTTGGCTAGGGCACCCGTAGGTTTAGGCTAAGGCTAGGTCTCCCCTAGCCTAAGGCTAGGGCACCCCTAGGCTTAGGCTAGGGCACTCCTAGGCTTAGGCTAGGGCAGCCCTAGGCTTAGCCTAAGCCTAGGGCTCCCCTAACCTAAGGCTAGGGCACCCATAGGCTTAGGCTAGGGCACCCCTAGGCTTAGGCTAGGGAATCCCTAGGCTTAGGCTAGGGCACACCAAGGCTTAGGCTAGGGCACACCTAGGCTTAGGCTAAGGCTAGGGATCCCCTAGCCTAAGGCTAGTGCACCCTTAGGCTCAGGCTAGGGCACCCATAGGCTTAGGCTAGGGCACCCGTATGCTTAGGCAAAGGCACCCCTGGGCTTAGGCTAGGGCACCCCTAGGCTTAGGCTAAGGCTAGGTCACCCCTAGGCTTAGGCTAAGGCACCACTAGGCTTAGGCTAGGGCACCCCAAGGCTTACGCTAAGGTTAGGGCTCCCCTAGCCTAAGAGTAGGGCACCTCTAGGGTTAGGCTAAGGCACCCCTAGGCTTTGGCTAGGGCACCCCTAGGCTTAGGCTAAGGCTAGGGCTCTCCTAGCCTAAGGGTAGGGCACCCCTAGGCTTCGGCTAGGGCTCTCCTAGCCTAAGGCTAGGGCACCCCTAGGCTTAGGCTAGGGCACCCCTAGGCTGAGGCTAGAGCACCCCTAGGCTTATGCTAGGGCACCCCTAGGCTTAGGCTAAGGCTAGGTCACCCCTAGGCTTTGGCTAAAGCACCACTAGGCTTAGGCTAGGTCTCCCCTAGGATTAGGCTAAGGCTACGTCTCCCCTTGCCTCAGGCTAGTGCACCCCTAGACTCAGGCTATGGAACCCCTAGGCTTAGGCTAGGGCAATCCTAGGCTAGACTAACGTTAGGGCTCCCCTAGCCTCAGACTAGGGCACCCGTAGGCTCAGGCTAAGCACCCTTAGACTCAGGCTAGGGCACCCCTAGACTTAGGCTAGGGCACCCCTAGGATTAGGCTAGGGCACCCCTAGGCTTAGGCTAGGGCACTCCTAGGCTTAGGCTAAGGCTAGGGCTCCCCTAGCCTAAGGCTAGGGCACCCCTAGGCTTAAGCTAGGGTACCCCTAGGCTTAGGCAAAGGCACCCCTAGTCTTAGGCTAGGGCACCCCTACGCTTAGGCAAACGCACCCCTAGGCTTAGGCTAGGGCACCCCTAGGCTTAGGCTAGGGAATCCCTAGGCTTAGGCTAGGGCACACCAAGGCTTAGGCTAGGGCACACCTAGGCTTAGGCTCAGGCTAGGCATCCCCTAGCCTAAGGCTAGTGCACCCCTAGGCTTAGGCTAGGGCACCCCTAGGCTTAGGCTAGGGCACCCCTAAGCTTTGGCTAGGGAACCCCTAGGCTTAGGATAGGGAAATTCTAAGCTTAGTCTAGGGCACCCCTAGGCTTAGGCTAGGGCACCCCTAGGCTTAGGCTAAGGCTAGGGCTCCCCTAGCCTAAGGCTAGGGCACCCCTAGGCTTAAGCTAGGGTACCCCTAGGCTTAGGCTAAGGCTAGGCATCCCCTAGCCTAAGGATAGGGCACCCCTAGGCTTAGGTTAGGGCACCCCTAGGCTTAGGCAAAGGCACCCCTAGGCTTAGGCTAGGGCACCCGTAGGCTTGGGTTAGGACACCCCTAGGCTTAGGCTACGGCACCCCTAGGATTAGGCTAAGGCTAGGGCTCCCCGAGCATAAGGCTAGGGCACCCCTAGGCTTAGGCTAGGCCACTCCTAAGCTTAGGCTAGGGCATCCGTAGGCTTAGGCTAGGGCACCCCTAGGCTTAGACTAGGGCACTCCTAGGCTTAGGCTGAGGCTTGGGCTCCTCTAGTCTAAGGCTAAAGCACCCTTAGGTTTAGGCTATGGTACCACTAGGCTTTGGCTAGGGCACCCCTAGGTTTAGGCTAAGGCTAGGTCTCCCCTAGCCTAAGGCTAGGGCACCCCTAGGCTTAGGCTAGGGCACTCCTAGGCTTAGGCTAGGGCAGCCCTAGGCTTAGCCTAAGCCTAGGGTTCCCCTAACCTAAGGCTAGGGCACCCATAGGCTTGGGCTAGGACACCCCTAGACTTATGCTAAGGCACCCCTAGGATTAGGCTAAGGCTAGGGCTCCCGAGCCTAAGGCTAGGGCACCCCTAGGCTTAGGCTAGGACACTCCTAGACTTAGGCTAGGGCACCCATAGGTTAGGCTAGGGCACTCCTAGGCTTAGGCTGAGGCTTGGGCTCCCCTAGTCTAAGGCTAGGGCACCCTTAGGTTTAGACTAGGGCACCCCTAGGCTTAGGCTAGGGCACCCCTAGGCTTAATCTAGGGCACCCCTAGGCTTAGGCTAGGACACCACTAGGCTTAGGCTAGGGCACCCCTAGGCTTAGGTTAAGGCTAGGGCTCCCCTAGCCTAAGGCTAGGGATCCCCTAGGCTTAGGCTAGGGCACCCCTAGGCTTAGGTTAGGGCACCCCTAGGCTTAAGCTAGGGCACCCCTAGGCTTAGGCTAAGGCTAGGGATCCCATAGCCTAACTAGGGCACTCCTAGGCTTAGGCAAGGGCACCCGTAAGCTTAGGCTAGGGCACCCCTAGACTTAGGCTAGGGCACCCCTAGGCTTAGGTTTAGGCTAGGGCACCCCTAGGCTTAGGCTAGGGCACCCCTAGGCTTAGGCTAGGGCAACCCAAGGCTTAGGCTAAGGCACCCCTAGGCTTACGCTAAGGTTAGGGCTCCCCTAGCCTAAGGCTAGGGCACCTCTACGCTTAGGCTAGGGCACCCCTCGGCTTTGGCTAGCGCACCCCTAGGCTTAGGCTAGGGCACCCCTAGGCTTAGGCTAGTGCAGCCCTAGGCTTAGGCTAGGGCACCCCTAGGCTTAGGCTAAGGCTAGGGCTCCCCTAGCCTAAGGCTAGGGCACCCCTAGGCTTAGGCTTGGGCACCCCTAGGCTTTTGCTAGGGCACCCCTGAATTAGGCTAAGGCTAGGGCTCCCCTAGCCTAAGGCTAGGGCACCCCAAGCTTAGGCTAGGGCACTCGTAGGCTTAGGCTAGGGCAGCCCTAGGCTTAGGCTAGGGCACCCTAGGCTTAGTCTAGGGCAGCCCTAGGATTAGGCTAAGTCTAGGGCTCCCCTAGCCTAAGGCTAGGGCACCCATAGGCTTGGGCTAGTGCACCCCTAGGATTAGGCTAAGGCTTGGGCTCCCCTAGTCTAAGACTAGGGCACCCTTAGGATTAGACTAGGGCACCCCTAGGCTTAGGCTAGGGCACCCCTAGGCTTAATCTAGGCACCCCTAGGCTTAAGGTAGGACACCACTAGGCTTAGGCTAGGGCACCCATAGGCTTGGGCTAGGGCACCCCTAGGCTTAGGCTAGTGCACCCCTAGGCTTATGCTAAGGCTAGAGCTTCCCTAGCCTAAGGCTAGGGCACCCATAGGCTTGAGCTAGGGCACCCCGAGGCTTAGGCTACAGCACCCCTAGGATTAGGCTAAGGCTAAGGCTCCCAGAGCCTAAGGCTAGGGCACCCCTACGCTTAGGCTAGGGCACACCTAGGCTTAGGCTAAGGCTTCGGCTCCCCTAGTCTAAGGCTAGGGCACCCCTAGGCTTAGGCTAGGAAACCACTAGGCTTAGGCTAGGGCACCCCTAGGCTTAGGCTAAGGCTAGGACTCCCCTAGCCTAAGGCTAGGGCACCCCTAGGCTTAGGTTAAGGCACCCTTAGGCTTAGGCTAGGGCACCCGTAGGCTTAGGCTAGGGCACCCCTAGGCTTAGGCTAGTGCACCCCTAGGATTAGGCTAAGGCTAGGGCTTCCCTAGCCTAAGGCTAGGGCACCCCTAGGCTTAGGCTAGGGCACCCCTAGGCTTAGGCTAGGGCACCCCTAGGCTTAGGTATGGAACCCCTAGGCTTAGGTTAGGGCACCACTATGCTTAGGCTAGGGCACCCCTAGACGTAGGCTAGGGCACCCGTAGGCTTAGGATGGGACACACCTAGGCTTAGGCTAAGTCTAGGGCTCCCCTAGCCTAAGGCTAGGGCACCGCTAGGCTTAGGCTAGGCGCCCCTAGACTTAGACTAGGGCACCCCTAGGCTTAGGCTAGGGCACCCCTAGGCTTAGGCTAAGACTAGGGCTCCTCTAGCCTAACGCTAGGGCATCCCTAGGCTTGGTCTAGGGCACCCCTAGGCTTAGGCTAGGGCACCGCTAGGTTTAGGCTCGGGCACCCCTAGGCTTCGGCTAAAGCGAGGACTCCCCTAGCCTAAGAATAAGGCACCCCTAGGCTTAGATTAAGTCTAGGGCTCCCATTGCCAAAGGCTAGGGCACACCTAAGCTTAGGCTAGGGCACCCCTAGGTTTAGGCTAGGGCACCCCTAGGCTTAGACTAGGGCACCTCAAGGCTTAGGCTAAGGCTTGGGCTCCCCTAGCCTAAGGCTACGGCACCCCTAGGCTCAGGCTAGGGCACACCTAGGCTTAGGAAAAGGCTAGGGCTTCCCTAGCCTAAGGCTAGGCCACCTCTAGGCTTAGGCTAGGGCACCCCTAGGCTTAGGCTAGGGCACCCCTAGGCTTAAGCTAGGGCTCCCCTAGGGTTAGGCTAAGTCTACAGCTCCCCTAGCCTCATAGTACACCCCTAGACTCAGGTTATGGCACCCCTAAGCTTAGGCTAGGGCACCCCTAGGCTTAGGCTAGGGCACCCCTAGGCTTAGACTAGGGCACCCCTAGGCTTAGGCTAAGGCTAGGGCTCCCCTAGCCTAAGGCTAGAGCACCCCTAGGCTTAGGCCAGGGCACCCCTAGGCTTAAGGTAGGCCATCCCAAGGCTTAGGCTAGGGCACCCCTAGGCTTAGGCTAAAGCTAGGGCTAACCTAGGCTTAGCCTAGGGCACCCCTAGGCTTAGGCTAGGGAACCCCTAGACTAAGGCTAGGGCACCCCTAGGCTTAGGCTAGGGCACCCCTAGTCTTAGGCTAGGGCACCCCTACACTTAGGCTAAGGCAACGGCACCCTTGGTCTCAGGCTAGGGCACCCGTTAGCTTAAGGCTAGGACACCCCAAGGCTTAGGTTAGGGCACCCCTAGTCTTAGGCTAGGGGTCCCCTAGGCTTAGGCTAAGGCTGCGGCTCCCCTTGCCTCAGGCTAGTGCACCCCTAGATTCAGGCTATGGCACCCCTAAGCTTAGGTTAGGGCACCCCTAGGCTTAGGCTAGGGCACCCTTAGGCTTAGGCTAGGGCTCCCCTAGCCTAAGGCTAGAGCACCTCTAGGCTTAGGCTAAGGCTAGGGCTAACCTAGGCTTAGGCTAGGGGAGCCCTAGGCTTAGGCTAGGGAACCCCTAGACTAAGGCTCGGGCACCCCTAGGCTTAGGCTAGGGCACCCCTAGGCTTAGGCTAGGGCACCCCTACACTTACGCTAAGGCAACGGCTCCCCTAGCCTCAGACAAGGGCACCCCTAGACTCAGGCTAGGCCACCCGTTAGCTTAGGCTAGGACAATCCTAGGCTTAGGCTAAGTCTAGGGCTCCCCTATCCTCAGGCTAGGGCACCCCTAGGCTCAGGCTAGGGCTCCCCTAGGCTTAGGCTAGGTCTCCCCTCGGATTAGGCTAAGGCTGCGGCTCCCCTTGCCTCAGGCTAGTGCACCCCTAGACTCAGGCTATGGCACCCCTAGGCTTAGGCTAGGGCAATCCTAGGCTAGACTAACGTTAGGGCACCCGTAGGCTCAGGCTAGGGCACCCGTAGGCTCAGGCTAGGGAACCCTTAGACTCAGGCTAGGGCACCCCTAGACTTAGACTAGGGCACCCCTAGGATTAGGCTAGGGCACCCCTAGGCTTAGGCTAGGGCACGCCTAGGCTTAGGCTAAGGCTAGGTCACCCCTAGGCTTAGGCTAAGGCACCACTAGGCTTAGGCTAGGGCACCCCAAGGCTTACGCTAAGGTTAGGGCTCCCCTAACCTAAGAGTAGGGCACCTCTAGGGTTAGGCTAAGGCACCCCTAGGCTTTGGCTAGGGCACCCCTAGGCTTAGGCTAAGGCTAGGGCTCTCCTAGCCTAAGGCTAGGGCACCCCTAGGCTTCGGATAGGGCTCTCCTAGCCTAAGGCTAGGGCACCCCTAGGCTTAGGCTAGGGCACCCCTAGGCTTAGGCTAGGGCACCCCTAGGCTTAGGCTAGGGCACCCCTAGGCTTAGGCTAAGGCTAGGTCACCCCTAGGCTTTGGCTAAGGCACCACTAGGCTTAGGCTAGGTCTCCCCTAGGCTTAGGCTAAGGCTACGTCTCCCCTTGCCTCAGGCTAGTGCACCCCTAGACTCAGGCTATGGAACCCCTAGGCTTAGGCTAGGGCAATCCTAGGCTAGACTAACGTTAGGGCTCCCCTAGCCTCAGACTAGGGCACCCGTAGGCTCAGGTTAAGCACCCTTAGACTCAGGCTAGGGCACCCCTAGACTTAAGCTAGGGCACCCCTAGGATTAGGCTAGGGCACCCCTAGGCTTAGGCTAGGGCACCCCTAGGCTTAGGCTAAGGCTAGGGCTCCCCTAGCCTAAGGCTAGGGCACCCCTAGGCTTAAGCTAGGGTACCCCTAGGCTTAGGCAAAGGCACCCCTAGTCTTAGGCTAGGGCACCCCTAGGCTTAGGCAAACGCACCCCTAGGCTTAGGCTAGGGCACCCCTAGGCTTAGGCTAGGGAATCCCTAGGCTTAGGCTAGGGCACACCAAGGCTTAGGCTAGGGCACACCTAGGCTTAGGCTAAGGCTAGGCATCCCCTAGCCTAAGGCTAGTGCACCCCTAGGCTTAGGCTAGGGCACCCCTAGGCTTAGGCTAGGGCACCCCTAGGCTTTGGCTAGGGAACCCCTAGGCTTAGGATAGGGAACTTCTAAGCTTAGTCTAGGGCACCCCTAGGCTTAGGCTAGGGCACCCCTAGGCTTAGGCTAAGGCTAGGGCTCCCCTAGCCTAAGGCTAGGGCACCCCTAGGCTTAAGCTAGGGTACCCCTAGGCTTATGCTAAGGCTAGGGATCCCCTAGCCTAAGGATAGGGCACCCCTAGGCTTAGGTTAGGGCACCCCTAGGCTTAGGGAAAGGCACCCCTAGGCTTAGGCTAGGGCACCCGTAGGCTTGGGTTAGGACACCCCTAGGCTTAGGCTACGGCACCCCTAGGATTAGGCTAAGGCTAGGGCTCCACGAGCATAAGGCTAGGGCACCGCTAGGCTTAGGCTAGGCCACTCCTAAGCTTAGGCTAGGGCACCCGTAGGCTTAGGCTAGGGCACCCCTAGGCTTAGACTAGGGCACTCCTAGGCTTAGGCTGAGGCTTGGGCTCCCCTAGTCTAAGGCTAAAGCACCCTTAGGTTTAGGCTATGGCACCACTAGGCTTTGGCTAGGGCACCCCTAAGTTTAGGCTAAGGCTAGGTCTCCCCTAGCCTAAGGTTAGGGCACCCCTAGGCTTAGGCTAGGGCACTCCTAGGCTTAGGCTAGGGCAGCCCTAGGCTTAGCCTAAGCCTAGGGCTCCCCTAACCTAAGGCTAGGGCACCCATAGGCTTAGGCTAGGGCACCCCTAGGCTTAGGCTAGGGAATCCCTAGGCTTAGGCTAGGGCACACCAAGGCTTAGGCTAGGGCACACCTAGGCTTAGGCTAAGGCTAGGGATCCCCTAGCCTAAGGCTAGTGCACCCCTAGGCTCAGGCTAGGGCACCCCTAGGCTTAGGCTAGGGCACCCCTAGGCTTTGGCTAGGGAACCCCTAGGCTTAGGATAGGGAACTTCTAAGCTTAGTCTAGGGCACCCCTAGGCTTAGGCTAGGGCACCCCTAGGCTTAGGCTAAGGCTAGGGCTCCCCTAGCCTAAGGCTAGGGCACCCCTAGGCTTAAGCTAGGGTACCCCTAGGCTTAGGCTAAGGCTAGGGATCCCCTAGCCTAAGGATAGGGCACCCCTAGGCTTAGGTTAGGGCACCCCTAGGCTTAGGCAAAGGCACCCCTAGGCTTAGGCTAGGGCACCCGTAGGCTTGGGTTAGGACACCCCTAGGCTTAGGCTACGGCACCCCTAGGATTAGGCTAAGGCTAGGGCTCCACGAGCATAAGGCTAGGGCACCGCTAGGCTTAGGCTAGGCCACTCCTAAGCTTAGGCTAGGGCACCCGTAGGCTTAGGCTAGGGCACCCCTAGGCTTAGACTAGGGCACTCCAAGGCTTAGGCTGAGGCTTGGGCTCCCCTAGTCTAAGGCTAAAGCACCCTTAGGTTTAGGCTATGGCACCACTAGCCTTTGGCTAGGGCACCCCTAAGTTTAGGCTAAGGCTAGGTCTCCCCTAGCCTAAGGCTAGGGCACCCCTAGGCTTAGGCTAGGGCACTCCTAGGCTTAGGCTAGGGCAGCCCTAGGCTTAGCCTAAGCCTAGGGCTCCCCTAACCTAAGGCTAGGGCACCCATAGGCTTAGGCTAGGGCACCCCTAGGCTTAGGCTAGGGAATCCCTAGGCTTAGGCTAGGGCACACCAAGGCTTAGGCTAGGGCACACCTAGGCTTAGGCTAAGGCTAGGGATCCCCTAGCCTAAGGCTAGTGCACCCCTAGGCTCAGGCTAGGGCACCCCTAGGCTTAGGCTAGGGCACCCCTAGGCTTTGGCTAGGGAACCCCTAGGCTTAGGATAGGGAACTTCTAAGCTTAGTCTAGGGCACCACTAGGCTTAGGCTAGGGCACCCCTAGGCTTAGGCTAAGGCTAGGGCTCCCCTAGCCTAAGGCTAGGGCACCCCTATGCTTAAGCTAGGGTACCCCTAGGCTTAGGCTAAGGCTAGGGATCCCCTAGCCTAAGGATAGGGCACCCCTAGGCTTAGGTTAGGGCACCCCTAGGCTTAGGCAAAGGCACCACTAGGCTTAGGCTAGGGCACACGTAGGCTTAGGCAAAGGCACCCCTGGGCTTAGGCTAGGGCACCCCTAGGCTTAGGCTGGGGCACTCCTAGGCTTAGGCTAGGGCACCCCTAGGCTTAGGCTAAGGCTAGGTCACCCCTAAGCTTAGGGTAAGGCACCACTAGGCTTAGGCTAGGGCACCCCAAGGCTTACGCTAAGGTTAGGGCTCCCCTAGCCTAAGAGTAGGGCACCTCTAGGGTTAGGCTAAGGCACCCCAAGGCTTTGGCTAGGGCACCCCTAGGCTTAGGCTAAGGCTAGGGCTCTCCTAGCCTAAGGCTAGGGCACCCCTAGGCTTCGGCTAGGGCTCTCCTAGCCTAAGGCTAGGGCACCCCTAGGCTTAGGCTAGGGCACCCCAAGGCTTAGGCTAGGGCACCCCTAGGCTTAAGCTAGGGCACCCCTAGGCTTAGGCTAAGGCTAGGTCACCCATAGGCTTTGGCTAAGGCACCACTAGGCTTAGGCTAGGTCTCCCCTAGGCTTAGGCTAAGGCTACGTCTCCCCTTGCCTCAGGCTAGTGCACCCCTAGACTCAGGCTATGGAACCCCTAGGCTTAGGCTAGGGCAATCCTAGGCTAGACTAACGTTAGGGCTCCCCTAGCCGCAGACTAGGGCACCCGTAGGCTCAGGCTAAGCACCCTTAGACTCAGGCTAGGGCACCCCTAGACTTAGGCTAGGGCACCCCTAGGATTAGGCTAGGGCACCCCTAGGATTAGGCTAGGGCTACCCTAGGCTTAGGCTAAGGCTAGGGCTCCCCTAGCCTAAGGCTAGGGCACCCATAGGCTTAAGCTAGGGTACCCCTAGGCTTAGGCAAAGGCACCCGTAGTCTTAGGCTAGGGCACCCCTAGGCTTAGGCAAACGCACCCCTAGGCTTAGGCTAGGGCACCCCTAGGCTTAGGCTAGGGAATCCCTAGGCTTAGGCTAGGGCAAACCAAGGCTTAGGCTAGGGCACACCTAGGCTTAGGCTAAGGCTAGGCATCCCCTAGCCTAAGGCTAGTGCACCCCTAGGCTTAGGCTAGGGCACCCCTAGGATTAGGCTAGGGCACCCCTAGGCTTTGGCTAGGGAACCCCTAGGCTTAGGATAGGGAACTTCTAAGCTTAGTCTAGGGCACCCCTAGGCTTAGGCTAGGGCACCCCTAGGCTTAGGCTAAGGCTAGGGCACCCCTAGCCTAAGGATAGGGCACCCCTAGGCTTAGGTTAGGGCACCCCTAGGCTTAGGCAAAGGCACCCCTAGGCTTAGGCTAGGGCACCCGTAGGCTTGGGTTAGGACACCCCTAGGCTTAGGCTACGGCACCCCTAGGATTAGGCTAAGGCTAGGGCTCCCCGAGCATAAGGCTAGGGCACCCCTAGGCTTAGGCTAGGCCACTCCTAAGCTTAGGCTAGGGCACCCGTAGGCTTAGGCTAGGGCACCCCTAGGCTTAGACTAGGGCACTCCTAGGCTTAGGCTGAGGCTTGGGCTCCCCTAGTCTAAGGCTAAAGCACCCTTAGGTTTAGGCTATGGCACCACTAGGCTTTGGCTAGGGCACCCCTAGGTTTAGGCTAAGGCTAGGTCTCCCCTAGCCTAAGGCTAGGGCACCCCTAGGCTTAGGCTAGGGCACTCCTAGGCTTAGGCTAGGGCAGCCCTAGGCTTAGCCTAAGCCTAGGGCTCCCCTAACCTAAGGCTAGGGCACCCATAGGCTTGGGCTAGGACACCCCTAGACTTAGGCTACGGCACCCCTAGGATTAGGCTAAGGCTAGGGCTCCCCGAGCCTAAGGCTAGGGCACCCCTAGGCTTAGGCTAGGACACTCCTAGACTTAGGCTAGGGCACCCATAGGTTAGGCTAGGGCACTCCTAGGCTTAGGCTGAGGCTTGGCCTCCCCTAGTCTAAGGCTAGGGCACCCTTAGGTTTAGACTAGGGCACCCCTAGGCTTAGGCTAGGGCACCCCTAGGCTTAATCTAGGGCACCCCTAGGCTTAGGCTAGGACACCACTAGGCTTAGGCTAGGGCACCCCTAGGCTTAGGTTAAGGCTAGGGCTCCCCTAGCCTAAGGCTTGGATCCCCTAAGCTTAGGCTAGGGCACCCCTAGGCTTAGGTTAGGGCACCCCTAGGCTTAAGCTAGGGCACCCCTAGGCTTAGGCTAAGGCTAGGGATCCCATAGCCTAACTAGGGCACTCCTAGGCTTAGGCAAGGGCACCCGTAAGCTTAGGCTAGGGCACCCCTAGACTTAGGCTAGGGCACCCCTAGGCTTAGGTTTAGGCTAGGGCACCCCTAGGCTTAGGCTAGGGCACCCCTAGGCTTAGGCTAGGGCAACCCAAGGCTTAGGCTAAGGCACCCCTAGGCTTACGCTAAGGTTAGGGCTCCCCTAACCTAAGGCTAGGGCACCTCTACGCTTAGGCTAGGGCACCCCTCGGCTTTGGCTAGCGCACCCCTAGGCTTAGGCTAGGGCACCCCTAGGCTTAGGCTAGTGCAGCCCTAGGCTTAGGCTAGGGCACCCCTAGGCTTAGGCTAAGGCTAGGGCTCCCCTAGCCTAAGGCTAGGGCACCCCTAGGCTTAGGCTTGGGCACCCCTAGGCTTTGCTAGGGCACCCCTGGTTTAGGCTAAGGCTAGGGCTCCCCTAGCCTAAGGCTAGGGCACCCCTAGGCTTAGGCTAGGGCACTCCTAGGCTTAGGCTAGGGCAGCCCTAGGCTTAGGCTAGGGCACCCTAGGCTTAGGCTAGGGCAGCCCTAGGATTAGGCTAAGTCTAGGGCTCCCCTAGCCTAAGGCTAGGGCACCCATAGGATTAGACTAGGGCACCCCTAGGCTTCGGCTAGGGCACCCCTAGGCTTAATCTAGGGCACCCCTAGGCTTAAGGTAGGACACCACTAGGCTTAGGCTAGGGCACCCATAGGCTTGGGCTAGGGCACCCCTAGGCTTAGGCTAGTACACCCCTAGCCTTATGCTAAGGCTAGGGCTTCCCTAGCCTAAGGCTAGGGCACCCCTAGGCTTGAGCTAGGGCACCCCTAGGCTTAGGCTACAGCACCCCTAGGATTAGGCTAAGGCTAAGGTTCCCAGAGCCTAAGGCTAGGGCACCCCTAGGCTTAGGCTATGATACTCCTAGGCTTAGGCTAGGGCACCCCTACGCTTAGGCTAGGGCACCCCTAGGCTTAGGCTAAGGCTTCGGCTCCCCTAGTCTAAGGCTAGGGCACCCCTAGGCTTAGGCTAGGAAACCACTAGGCTTAGGCTAAGGCTAGGGCTCCCCTAGCCTAAGGCTAAGGCACCCCTAGGCTTTGACTAGGGCACCCCTAGGCTTAGGCTAGGGCACCGCTAGGTTTAGGCTCGGGCACCCCTAGGCTTCGGCTAAAGCGAGGACTCCCCTAGCCTAAGCATAAGGCACCCCTAGGCTTAGGCTAGGGCACCCCTAGGCTTAGGCTAGGGCACCCCTAGGCTTAGGCTAAGACTAGGGCTCCTCTAGCCTAACGCTAGGGCATCCCTAGGCTTTGGCTAGGGCACCCCTAGGCTTAGGCTAGGGCACCGCTAGGTTTAGGCTCGGGCACCCCTAGGCTTCGGCTAAAGCGAGGACTCCCCTAGCCTAAGCATAAGGCACCCCTAGGCTTAGATTAAGTCTAGGGCTCCCATTGCCAAAGGCTAGGGCACACCTAAGCTTAGGCTAGGGCACCCCTAGGTTTAGGCTAGGGCACCCCTAGGCTTAGACTAGGGCACCTCAAGGCTTAGGCTAAGGCTTGGGCTCCCCTAGCCTAAGGCTACGGCACCCCTAGGCTCAGGCTAGGGCACCCCGATGCTTAGGCTAGGGTACACCTAGGCTTAGGAAAAGGCTAGGGCTTCCCTAGCCTAAGGCTAGGCCACCTCTAGGCTTAGGCTAGGGCACCCCTAGGCTTAGGCTAGGGCACCCCTAGGCTTAAGCTAGGGCTCCCCTAGGGTTAGGCTAAGGCTACGGCTCCCCTAGCCTCATAGTGCACCCCTAGACTCAGGTTATGGCACCCCTAAGCTTAGGCTAGGGCACCCCTAGGCTTAGGATAGGGCACCCCTAGGCTTAGACTAGGGCACCCCTAGGCTTAGGCTAAGGCTAGGGCTCCCCTAGCCTAAGGCTAGAGCACCCCTAGGCTTAGGCTAGGGCACCCCTAGGCTTAAGGTAGGCCATCCCAAGGGTTAGACTAGGGCACCCCTAGGCTTAGGCTAAAGCTAGGGCTAACCTAGGCTTAGCCTAGGGCACCCCTAGGCTTAGGCTAGGGAACCCCTAGACTAAGGCTAGGGCACCCCTAGGCTTAGGCTAGGGCACCCCTAGTCTTAGGCTAGGGCACCCCTACACTTAGGCTAAGGCAACGGCACCCTTAGTCTCAGGCTAGGGCACCCGTTAGCTTAAGGGTAGGACACCCCAAGGCTTAGGCTAGGGCACCCCTAGTCTTAGGCTAGGGGTCCCCTAGGCTTAGGCTAAGGCTGCGGCTCCCCTTGCCTCAGGCTAGTGCACCCCTAGATTCAGGCTATGGCACCCCTAAGCTTAGGTTAGGGCACCCCTAGGCTTAGGCTAGGGCTCCCCTAGCCTAAGGCTAGAGCACCTCTAGGCTTAGGCTAAGGCTAGGGCTAACCTAGGCTTAGGCTAGGGGAGCCCTAGGCTTAGGCTAGGGAACCCCTAGACTAAGACTAGGGCACCCCTAGGCTTAGGCTAGGGCACCCCTAGGCTTAGGCTAGGGCACCCCTACACTTACGCTAAGGCAACGGCTCCCCTAGCCTCAGACAAGGGCACCCCTAGACTCAGGCTAGGCCACCCGTTAGCTTAGGCTAGGACAATCCTAGGCTTAGGCTAAGACTAGGGCTCCCCTATCCTCAGGCTAGGGCACCCCTAGGCTCAGGCTAGGGCTCCCCTAGGCTTAGGCTAGGTCTCCCCTCGGCTTAGGCTAAGGCTGCGGCTCCCCTTGCCTCAGGCTAGTGCACCCCTAGACTCAGGTTATGGCACCCCTAGATTAGGCTAGGGCAATCCTAGGCTAGACTAACGTTAGGGCACCCGTAGGCTCAGGCTAGGGCACCCGTAGGCTCAGGCTAGGGAACCCATAGACTCAGGCTAGGGCACCCCTAGACTTAGGCTAGGGCACCCCTAGGATTAGGCTAGGGCACCCCTAGGCTTAGGCTAGGGCACCCCTAGGCTTAGGCTAGGGCACCCCTAGGCTTAGGTATGGAACCCCTAGGCTTAGGTTAGGGCACCACTATGCTTAGGCTAGGGCACCCCTAGACGTAGGCTAGGGCACCCGTAGGCTTAGGATGGGACTCACCTAGGCTTAGGCTAAGTCTAGGGCTCCCCTAGCCTAAGGCTAGGGCACCGCTAGGCTTAGGCTAGGCGCCCCTAGACTTAGACTAGGGCACCCCTAGGCTTAGGCTAGGGCACCCCTAGGCTTAGGCTAAGACTAGGGCTCCTCTAGCCTAACGCTAGGGCATCCCTAGGCTTGGGCTAGGGCACCCCTAGGCTTAGGCTAGGGCACCGCTAGGTTTAGGCTCGGGCACCCCTAGGCTTCGGCTAAAGCGAGGACTCCCCTAGCCTAAGCATAAGGCACCCCTAGGCTTAGATTAAGTCTAGGGCTCCCATTGCCAAAGGCTAGGGCACACCTAAGCTTAGGCTAGGGCACCCCTAGGTTTAGGCTAGGGCACCCCTAGGCTTAGACTAGGGCACCTCAAGGCTTAGGCTAAGGCTTGGGCTCCCCTAGCCTAAGGCTACGGCACCCCTAGGCTCAGGCTAGGGCACCCCGAGGCTTAGGCTAGGGCACACCTAGGCTTAGGAAAAGGCTAGGGCTTCCCTAGCCTAAGGCTAGGCCACCTCTAGGCTTAGGCTAGGGCACCCCTAGGCTTAGGCTAGGGCACCCCTAGGCTTAAGCTAGGGCTCCCCTAGGGTTAGGCTAAGGCTACGGCTCCCCTAGCCTCATAGTGCACCCCTAGACTCAGGTTATGGCACCCCTAAGCTTAGGCTAGGGCACCCCTAGGCTTAGGCTAGGGCACCCCTAGGCTTAGACTAGGGCACCCCTAGGCTTAGGCTAAGGCTAGGGCTCCCCTAGCCTAAGGCTAGAGCACCGCTAGGCTTAGGCTAGGGCACCCCTAGGCTTAAGGTAGGCCATCCCAAGGGTTAGGCTAGGGCACCCCTAGGCTTAGGCTAAAGCTAGGGCTAACCTAGGCTTAGCCTAGGGCACCCCTAGGCTTAGGCTAGGGAACCCCTAGACTAAGGCTAGGGCACCCCTAGGCTTAGGCTAGGGCACCCCTAGTCTTAGGCTAGGGCACCCCTACACTTAGGCTAAGGCAACGGCACCCTTAGTCTCAGGCTAGGGCACCCGTTAGCTTAAGGCTAGGACACCCCAAGGCTTAGGCTAGGGCACCCCTAGTCTTAGGCTAGGGGTCCCCTAGGCTTAGGCTAAGGCTGCGGCTCCCCTTGCCTCAGGCTAGTGCACCCCTAGATTCAGGCTATGGCACCCCTAAGCTTAGGTTAGGGCACACCTAGGCTTAGGCTAGGGCACCCCTAGGCTTAGACTAGGACAGACCTAGGCTTAGGCTAAGGCTAGGGCTCCCCTAGCCTAAGGCTAGAGCACCCCTAGGCTTAGGCTAGGGCACCCCTAGGCTTAAGGTAGGCCATCCCAAGGGTTAGGCTAGGGCACCCCTAGGCTTAGGCTAAAGCTAGGGCTAACCTAGGCTTAGCCTAGGGCACCCCTAGGCTTAGGCTAGGGAACCCCTAGACTAAGGCTAGGGCACCCCTAGGCTTAGGCTAGGGCACCCCTAGTCTTAGGCTAGGGCACCCCTACACTTAGGCTAAGGCAACGGCACCCTTAGTCTCAGGCTAGGGCACCCGTTAGCTTAAGGCTAGGACACCCCAAGGCTTAGGCTAGGGCACCCCTAGTCTTAGGCTAGGGGTCCCCTAGGCTTAGGCTAAGGCTGCGGCTCCCCTTGCCTCAGGCTAGTGCACCCCTAGATTCAGGCTATGGCACACCTAGGCTTAGGCTAGGGCACCCTTAGGCTTAGGCTAGGGCTCCCCTAGCCTAAGGCTAGTGCACCCCTAGGCTTAGGCTAAGGCTAGGGCTAACCTAGGCTTAGGCTAGGAACCCCTAGACTAAGGCTAGGGCACCCCTAGGCTTAGGCTAGGGCACCCCTAGTCTTAGGCTAGGGCACCCCTACACTTAGGCTAAGGCAACGGCACCCTTAGTCTCAGGCTAGGGCACCCGTTAGCTTAAGGCTAGGACACCCCAAGGCTTAGGCTAGGGCACCCCTAGTCTTAGGCTAGGGGTCCCCTAGGCTTAGGCTAAGGCTGCGGCTCCCCTTGCCTCAGGCTAGTGCACCCCTAGATTCAGGCTATGGCACCCCTAAGCTTAGGTTAGGGCACACCTAGGCTTAGGCTAGGGCACCCTTAGGCTTAGGCTAGGGCTCCCCTAGCCTAAGGCTAGAGCACCTCTAGGCTTAGGCTAAGGCTAGGGCTAACCTAGGCTTAGGCTAGGGGAGCCCTAGGCTTAGGCTAGGGAACCCCTAGACTAAGACTAGGGCACCCCTAGGCTTAGGCTAGGGCACCCCTAGGCTTAGGCTAGGGCACCCCTACACTTACGCTAAGGCAACGGCTCCCCTAGCCTCAGACAAGGGCACCCCTAGACTCAGGCTAGGCCACCCGTTAGCTTAGGCTAGGACAATCCTAGGCTTAGGCTAAGTCTAGGGCTCCCCTATCCTCAGGCTAGGGCACCCCTAGGCTCTGGCTAGGGCTCCCCTAGGTTTAGGCTAGGTCTCCCCTCGGCTTAGGCTAAGGCTGCGGCTCCCCTTGCCTCAGGCTAGTGCACCCCTAGACTCAGGCTATGGCACCCCTAGGCTTAGGCTAGGGCAATCCTAGGCTAGACTAACGTTAGGGCACCCGTAGGCTCAGGCTAGGGCACCCGTAGGCTCAGGCTAGGGAACCCATAGACTCAGGCTAGGGCACCCCTAGACTTAGGCTAGGGCACCCCTAGGATTAGGCTAGGGCACCCCTAGGCTTAGGCTAGGGCACGCCTAGGCTTAGGCTAAGGCTAGGCTCCCCTAGCCTAAGGCTAGAGAACCCCTAGGCTTAGGCTAGGGTACGCCTAGGCTTAGGAAAAGGCACCCCTACTCTTAGGCTAGGGCACCCCTAGGCTTAGGCAAAGGCACCCCTAGGCTTAGGCTAGGGCACCCCAAGACTTAGGCTAGGGCATCCCTAGGCTTAGGCTAGGGCACACCAAGGTTAAGGCTAGGGCACACCTAGGCTTAGGCTAAGGCTAGGGATCCCCTAGCCTAAGGCTAGTGCACCCCTAGGCTTAGGCTAGGGCACCCCTAGGCTTAGGCTAGGGCACCCCTAGGCTTTGGCTAGGGAACCCCTAGGCTTAGGATAGGGAACTTCGAAGCTTAGGCTAGGGCACCCCTAGGCTTAGGCTAGGGCACCCCTAGGCTTAAGCTAAGGCTAGGGCTCCCCTAGCCTAAGGCTAGGGCACCCCTAGGAGTAGGCTAGGGCACCCCTAGGCTTAGTCTAGGGCACCCCTAGGCTTAAGGTAGGGTACCTCTAGGCTTAGGCTAAGGCTAGGGATCCCCTAGCCTAAGGATAGGGCACTCCTAGGCTTAGGCTTGGGCACCCGTAGGCTTAGGCTAAGGCTAGGGATCCCCTAGCCTAAGTCTAGAGCACCCCTAGGCTTAGGCTAGGGCACCCCTAGGCTAAGGGTAGGACTTCCCTAGGCTTAGGCTAGGGCACCCCTAGGCTTAGGCTAAGGCTAGGGCTAACCTAGGCTTAGGCTAGGGCACCCCTAGGCTTAGGCTAGGGAACCCCTACACTAAGGCTAGGGCACCCCTAGGCTTAGGCTAGGGAACCCCAAGGCTTAGGCTAGGGCACCCCTACACTTAGGCTAAGGCAACGGCTCCCCTAGCCTCAGGCAAGGGCACCCTTAGACTCAGGCTAGGGCACCCGTTAGCTTAGGCTAGGACAATCCTAGGCTTAGGCTAAGTCTAGGGCTCCACTATCCTCAGGCTAGGGCACCCCTAGGCTCAGGCTAGGGCTCCCCTAGCCTAAGGCTAGGGCACCTCTAGGCTTAGGCTAGGGCACCCCTAGGCTTAGGCTAGGGCACCCCTAGGCTTAAGCTAGGGCTCCCCTAGGGTTAGGCTAAGGCTATGGCTCCCCTAGCCTCATAGTGCACCCCAAGACTCAGGCTATGGCACCCCTAAGCTTAGGCTAGGGCACCCCTAGGCTTACGCTAGGGCACCCCTAGGCTTACGCTAGGGCACCCCTAGGCTTAGGCGAAGGCTAGGGCTCCCCTAGCCTAAGGCTAGAGCACCCCTAGGCTTAGGCTAGGGCACCCCTAGGCTTAAGGTAGGCCATCCCTAGGCTTAGGCTAGGGCACCCCTAGGCTTAGGCTAAGGCTAGGGCAAACCTAGGCTTAGCCTAGTGCACCCCTAGGCTTAGGCTAGGGAACCCCTAGACTAAGGCAAGGGCACCCCTAGACTCAGGCTAGGGTACCCGTTAGCTTAGGCTAGGACAATCCTAGACTTAGGCTAAGTCTAGGGCTCCCCTATCCTCAGGCTAGGGCACCCCTAGGCTCAGGCTAGGGCTCCCCTAGCCTAAGGCTAGGGCACCCCAAGGCTTAGGCTAGGGCACCCCTAGTCTTAGGCTAGGGCTCCCCTAGGCTTAGGCTAAGGCTGCGGCTCCCCTTGCCTCAGGCTAGTGCACCACTAGACTCAGGCTATGGCACCCCTAGGCTTAGGCTAGGGCAATCCTAGGCTAGACTAACGTTAGGACTCCCCTAGCTTCAGGCTAGGGCACGCGTAGGCTCAGGCTAGGGCACCCTTAGACTCAGGTAGGGCATCCCTAGACTTAGGCTAGGGCACCCCTTGGATTAGGCTAGGGCACCCCTAGGCTTAGGCAAGGGCATGCCTAGGCTTAGGCTAAGGCTAGGCTTCCCTAGCCTAAGGCTAGAGCACCTCTAGGCTTAGGTTAGGGCACCCCTAGGCTTAGGCAAAGGCACCCCTAGGCTTAGGCTAGGGCACCCGTAGGCTTAGGCAAAGGCACCCCTGGTCTTAGGTTAGGGCACCCTTAGGCTTAGGCTAGGGCACTCCTAGGCTTAGGCTAGGGCACCCCTAGGCTTAGGCTAAGGCTAGGTCACCCCTAGGCTTAGGCTAAGGCACCACTAGGCTTAGGCTAGGGCACCCCAAGGCTTACGCTAAGGTTAGGGCTCCCCTAGCCTAAGACTAGGGCACCTCTAGTGTTAGGCTAGGGCACCCCTAGGCTTTGGCTAGGGCACCCCTAGGCTTAGGCTAAGGCTAGGGCTCTCCTAGCCTAAGGCTAGGGCACCCCTAGGCTTAGGCTAGGGCACCCCTAGGCTTAGGCTAGGGCACCCCTAGCCTTAGGCTAGGGCACCCCTAGGCTTAGGCTAAGGCTAGGTCACCCCTAGGCTTTGGCTAGGGCATGCCTAGGCTTAGGCTAAGGCTAGGCTTCCCTAGCCTAAGGCTAGAGCACCCCTAGGCTTAGGTTAGGGCACCCCTAGGCTTAGGCAAAGGCACCCCTAGGCTTACGCTAGGGCACCCGTAGGCTTAGGCAAAGGCACCCCTGGGCTTAGGCTAGGGCACCCCTAGGCTTAGGCTAGGGCACTCCTAGGCTTAGGCTAGGGCACCCCTAGGCTTAGGCTAAGGCTAGGTCACCCCTAGGCTTAGGCTAAGGCACCACTAGGCTTAGGCTAGGGCACCCCAAGGCTTACGCTAAGGTTAGGGCTCCCCTAGCCTAAGACTAGGGCACCTCTAGGGTTAGGCTAGGGCACCCCTAGGCTTTGGCTAGGGCACCCCTAGGCTTAGGCTAAGGCTAGGGCTCTCCTAGCCTAAGGCTAGGGCACCCCTAGGCTTAGGCTAGGGCACCCCTAGGCTTAGGCTAGGGCACCCCTAGGCTTAGGCTAGGGCACTCCTAGGCTTAGGCTAGGGCACCCCTAGGCTTAGGCTAAGGCTAGGTCACCCCTAGGCTTTGGCTAAGGCACCACTAGGCTTAGGCTAGGTCTCCCCTAGACTTAGGCTAAGGCTGCGGCTCCCCTTGCCTCAGGCTAGTGCACCCCTAGACTCAGGCTATGGCACCCCTAGACTTAGGCTAGGGCAATCCTAGGCTAGACTAACGTTAGGGCTCCCCTAGCCTCAGGCTAGGGCACCCGTAGGCTCAGGCCTAGCACCCTTAGACTCAGGCTAGGGCACCCCTAGACTTAGGCTAGGGCACCCCTAGGATTAGGCTAGGGCACCCCTAGGCTTAGGCTAGGGCACCCCTAGGCTTAGGCTAAGGCTAGGGCTCCCCTAGCCTAAGCTAGGGCACCCCTAGGCTTAGGCAAACGCACCCCTAGGCTTAGGCTAGGGCACCCCTAGGCTTAGGCTAGGGAATCCCTAGGCTTAGGCTAGGGCACACCAAGGCTTAGGCTAGGGCACACCTAGGCTTAGGCTAAGGCTAGGGATCCCCTAGCCTAAGGCTAGTGCACCCCTAGGCTTAGGCTAGGGCACCCCTAGGCTTAGGCTAGGGCACCCCTAGGCTTTGGCTAGGGAACCCCTAGGCTTAGGATAGGGAACTTCTAAGCTTAGTCTAGGGCACCACTAGGCTTAGGCTAGGGCACCCCTAGGCTTAGGCTAAGGCTAGGGCTCCCCTAGCCTAAGGCTAGGGCACCCCTAGGCTTAAGCTAGGGTACCCCTAGGCTTAGGCTAAGGCTCGGGATCCCCTAGCCTAAGGATAGGGCACCCCTAGGCTTAGGTTAGGGCACCCCTAGGCTTAGGCAAATGCACCACTAGGCTTAGGCTAAGGCACCCGTAGGCTTAGGCAAAGGCACCCCTGGGCTTAGGCTAGGGCACCCCTTGGCTTAGGCTGGGGCACTCCTAGGCTTAGGCTAGGGCACCCCTAGGCTTAGGCTAAGGCTAGGTCACCCCTAGGCTTAGGCTAAGGCACCACTAGGCTTAGGCTAGGGCACCCCAAGGCTTACGCTAAGGTTAGGGCTCTCCTAGCCTAAGAGTAGGGCACCTCTAGGGTTAGGCTAGGCACCCCAAGGCTTTGGCTAGGGCACCCCTAGGCTTAGGCTAAGGCTAGGGCTCTCCTAGCCTAAGGCTAGGGCACCCCTAGGCTTAGGCTAGGGCACCCCTAGGCTTAGGCTAGGGCACCCCTAGGCTTAGGATAGGGCACCCCTAGGCTTAGGCTAAGACTAGGTCACCCCTAGGCTTTGGCTAAGGCACCACTAGGCTTAGGCTAGGTCTCCCCTAGGCTTAGGCTAAGGCTACGTCTCCCCTTGCCTCAGGCTAGTGCACCCCTAGACTCAGGCTATGGCACCCCTAGGCTTAGGCTAGGGCAATCCTAGGCTAGACTAACGTTAGGGCTCCCCTAGCCTCAGACTAGGGCACCCGTAGGCTCAGGCTAGGGCACCCCTAGACTTAGGCTAGGGCACCCCTAGGATTAGGCTATGGCACCCCTAGGCTTAGGCTAGGGCACCCCTAGGCTTAGGCTAAGGCTAGGGCTCCCCTAGCCTAAGGCTAGGGCACCCCTAGGCTTAAGCTAGGGTACCCCTAGGCTTAGGCAAAGGCACCCCTAGTCTTAGGCTATGGCACCCCTAGGCTTAGGCAAACGCACCCCTAGGCTTAGGCTAGGGCACCCCTAGGCTTAGGCTAGGGAATCCCTAGGCTTAGGCTAGGGCACACCAAGGCTTAGGCTAGGCCACACCTAGGCTTAGGCTAAGGCTAGGCATCCCCTAGCCTAAGGCTAGTGCACCCCTAGGCTTAGGCTAGGGCACCCCTAGTCTTAGGCTAGGGCACCCCTAGGCTTTGGCTAGGGAACCCCTAGGCTTAGGATAGGGAACTTCTAAGCTTAGTCTAGGGCACCCCTAGGCTTAGGCTAGAGCACCCCTAGGCTTAGGCTAAGGCTAGGGCTCCCCTAGCCTAAGGCTAGGGCACCCCTAGGCTTAAGCTAGGGTACCCCTAGGCTTAGGCTAAGGCTAGGGATCCCCTAGCCTAAGGATAGGGCACCCCTAGGCTTAGGTTAGGGCACCCCTAGGCTTAGGCAAAGGCACCCCTAGGATTAGGCTAGGGCACCCGTAGGCTTAGGCAAAGGCACCCCTGGGCTTAGGCTAGGGCACCCCTAGGCTTAGGCTGGGGCACTCCTAGGCTTGGGCTAGGGCACCCATAGGCTTAGGCTAAGGCTAGGTCACCCCTAGGCTTAGGCTAAGGCACCACTAGGCTTAGGCTAGGGCACCCCAAGGCTTACGCTAAGGTTAGGGCTCCCCTAGCCTAAGTCTAGGGCACCTCTAGGGTTAGGCTAGGGCACCCCTAGGCTTTGGCTAGGGCACCCCTAGGCTTAGGCTAAGGCTAGGGCTCCCCTAGGCTCAGGCTAGGGCACCCCTAGGCTTAGACTAGGGCACCTCTAGGCTTAGTCTAAGGCTTGGGCTCCCCTAGCCTAAGGCTACGGCACCCCTAGGCTCAGGCTAGGGCACCCCGAGGCTTAGGCTAGGGCACACCTAGGCTTAGGAAAAGGCTAGGGCTCCCCTAGCCTAAGGCTAGGGCACCTCTAGGCTTAGGCTAGGGCACCCCTAGGCTTAGGCTAGGGCACCCCTAGGCTTAAGCTAGGGCCCCTAGGGTTAGGCTAAGGCTACGGCTCCCCTAGCCTCATAGTGCACCCCTAGACTCAGGCTATGGCACCCCTAAGCTTAGGCTAGGGCACCCCTAGGCTTAGGCTAGGGCACCCCTAGGCTTACGCTAGGGCACCCCTAGGCTTAGGCGAAGGCTAGGGCTCCCCTAGCCTAAGGCTAGAGCACCCCTAGGCTTAGGCTAGGGCACCTCTAGGCTTAAGGTAGGCCATCCCTAGGCTTAGGCTAGGGCACCCCTAGGCTTAGGCTAAGGCTAGGGCAAACCTAGGCTTAGCCTAGGGCACCCCTAGGCTTAGGCTAATGAACCCCTAGACTAAGGCTAGGGCACCCCTAGGCTTAGGCTAGGGCACCCCTAGTCTTAGGCTAGGGCACCCCTACACTTAGGCTAAGGAAATGGCTCCCCTAGCCTCAGGAAAGGGCACCACTAGACTCAGGCTAGGGCACCCGTTAGCTTAGGCTAGGACAATCTTAGGCTTAGGCTAAGTCTAGGGCTCCCCTATCCTCAGGCTAGGGCACCCCTAGGCTCAGGCTAGGGCTCCCCTAGCCTAAGGCTAGGGCACCCCAAGGCTTAGGCTAGGGCACCCCTAGTCTTAGGCTCGGGCTCCCCTAGGCTTAGGCTAAGGCTGCGGCTCCCCTTGCCTCAGGCTAGTGCACCCCTAGACTCAGGCTATGGCACCCCTAGGTTTAGGCTAGGGCAATCCTAGGCTAGACTAACGTTAGGGCTCCCCTAGCTTCAGGCTAGGGCACCCGTAGGCTCAGGCTAGGGCACCCTTAGACTCAGGCTAGGGCATCCCTAGACTTAGGCTAGGGCACCCCTTGGATTAGGCTAGGGCACCCCTAGGCTTAGGCTAGGGCATGCCTAGGCTTAGGCTAAGGCTAGGCTTCCCTAGCCTAAGGCTAGAGCACCCCTAGGCTTAGGTTAGGGCACCCCTAGGCTTAGGCAAAGGCACCCCTAGGCTTAGGCTAGGGCACCCGTAGGCTTAGGCAAAGGCACTCCTGGGCTTAGGCTAGGGCACCCCTAGGCTTAGGCTAGGGCACTCCTAGGCTTAGGCTAGGGCACCCCAAGGCTTACGCTAAGGTTAGGGCTCCCCTAGCCTAAGACTAGGGCACCTCTAGGGTTAGGCTAGGGCACCCCTAGGCTTTGGCTAGGGCACCCCTAGGCTTAGACTAAGGCTAGGGCTCTCCTAGCCTAAGGCTAGGGCACCCCTAGGCTTAGGCTAGGGCACACCTAGGCTTAGGCTAGGGCACCCCTAGGCTTAGGCTAGGGCACCCCTAGGCTTAGGCTAAGGCTAGGTCACCCCTAGGCTTTGGCTAAGGCACCACTAGGCTTAGGCTAGGTCTCTCCTAGGCTTAGGCTAAGGCTGCGGCTCCCCTTGCCTCAGGCTAGTGCACCCCTAGACTCAGGCTATGGCACCCCTAGGCTTAGGGTAGGGCAATCCTAGGCTAGACTAACGTTAGGGCTCCCCTAGCCTCAGGCTACGGCACCCGTAGGCTCAGGCTAAGCACCCTTAGACTCAGGCTAGGGCACCCCTAGACTTAGGCTAGGGCACCCCTAGGATTAGGCTAGGGCACCCCTAGGCTTAGGCTAGGGCACACCTAGGCTTAGGCTAAGGCTAGGGATCCCCTAGCCTAAGGCTAGTGCACCCCTAGGCTTAGGCTAGGGCACCCCTAGGCTTAGGCTAGGGCACCCCTAGGCTTTGGCTAGGGAACCCCTAGGCTTAGGATAGGGAACTTCTAAGCTTAGGCTAGGGCACCCCTAGGCTTAGGCTAGGGCACCCCTAGGCTTAGGCTAAGGCTATGGCTCCCCTAGCCTCAGACTAGTGCACCCCAAGGCTTAGGCTAGGGCACCCCAAGGCTTTGGTTAGGGAACCCCTAGGCTTAGGATAGGGAACTTCTAAGATTAGGCTAGGGCACCCCTAGGCTTAGGCTAGGGCACCCCTAGGCTTAGGCTAAGGCTAGGGCTCCCCTAGCCTAAGGCTAGGGCACCCCTAGGCTTAAGCTAGGGTACCCCTAGACTTAGGCTAAGGCTAGGGATCCCCTAGCCCAAGGATAGGGCACTCCTAGGCTTAGGCTAGGGCACCCGTAGGCTAAAAGTAGGCCATCCTTAGGCTTAGGCTAGGGAACCCCTAAGCTTAGGCTTAGGCTAGGGCTAACCTAGGCTTTGGCTAGGGCACCCCTAGGCTTAGACTAGGGAACCCCTACACTAAGGCTAGGGCACCCCTAGGCTTAGGCTAGGGCACCCCTAGGCTTAGGCTTAGGGCACCCCTACACTTAGGCTAAGGCAACGGCTCCCCTAGCCTCAGGCAAGGGCACCCTTATACTCAGGCTAGGGCACCCCTAAGCTTAGGCTTAGGCTAGGGCTCCCCTAGGCTTAGGCTAAGGCTGCGGATCCCCTTGCCTCAGGCTAGTGCACCCCTAGACTCAGGCTTGGGCACCCCTAAGCTCAGGCTAGGGCAATCCTAGGCTTAGGCTAAGGCTAGGGCTCCCCTAGGCTCAGGCTAGGGCACCCCTAGACTTAGACTAGGGCACCTCTAGGCTTAGGCTAAGGCTTGGGCTCCCCTAGCCTAAGGCTACGGCACCCCTAGGCTCACCTAGGGCACCCCGAGGCTTAGGCTAGGGCACACCTAGGCTTAGGAAAAAGCTAGGGCTCCCCTAGCCTAAGGCTAGGGCACCCCTAGGCTTAGGCTAGGGCACCCTTAGGCTTAGGCTAGGGCTCCCCTAGCCTAAGGCTAGAGCACCTCTAGGCTTAGGCTAAGGCTAGGGCTAACCTAGGCTTAGGCTAGGGGAGCCATAGGCTTAGGCTAGGGAACCCCTAGACTAAGACTAGGGCACCCCTAGGCTTAGGCTAGGGCACCCCTAGGCTTAGGCTAGGGCACCCCTACACTTACGCTAAGGCAACGGCTCCCCTAGCCTCAGACAAGGGCACCCCTAGACTCAGGCTAGGCCACCCGTTAGCTTAGGCTAGGACAATCCTAGGCTTAGGCTAAGTCTAGGGCTCCCCTATCCTCAGGCTAGGGCACCCCTAGGCTCAGGCTAGGGCTCCCCTAGGCTTAGGCTAGGTCTCCCCTCGGCTTAGGCTAAGGCTGTGGCTCCCCTTGCCTCAGGCTAGTGCACCCCTAGACTCAGGCTATGGCACCCCTAGGCTTAGGCTAGGGCAATCCTAGGCTAGACTAACGTTAGGGCACCCGTAGGCTCAGGCTAGGGCACCCGTAGGCTCAGGCTAGGGAACCCTTAGACTCAGGCTAGGGCACCCCTAGACTTAGGCTAGGGCACCCCTAGGATTAGGCTAGGGCACCCCTAGGCTTAGGCTAGGGCACGCCTAGGCTTAGGCTAAGGCTAGGCTCCCCTAGCCTAAGGCTAGAGAACCCCTAGGCTTAGGCTAGGGTACCCCTAGGCTTAGGAAAAGGCACCCCTACTCTTCGGCTAGGGCACCCCTAGGCTTAGGCAAAGGCACCCCTAGGCTTAGGCTAGGGCACCCCAAGGCTTAGGCTAGGTCATCCCTAGGCTTAGGCTAGGGCACACCAAGGTTAAGGCTAGGGCACACCTAGGCTTAGGCTAAGGCTAGGGATCCCCTAGCCTAAGGCTAGTGCACCCCTAGGCTTAGGCTAGGGCACCCCTAGGCTTAGGCTAGGGCACCCCTAGGCTTTGGCTAGGGAACCCCTAGGCTTAGGATAGGGAACTTCGAAGCTTAGGCTAGGGCACCCCTAGGCTTAGGCTAGGGCACCCCTAGGCTTAGGCTAAGGCTAGGGCTCCCCTAGCCTAAGGCTAGGGCACCCCTAGGAGTAGGCTAGGGCACCCCTAGGCTTAGTCTAGGGCACCCCTAGGCTTAAGGTAGGGTACCCCTAGGCTTAGGCTAAGGCTAGGGATCCCCTAGCCTAAGGATAGGGCACTCCTAGGCTTAGGCTTGGGCACCCGTAGGCTTAGGCTAAGGCTAGGGATCCCCTAGCCTAAGTCTAGAGCACCCCTAGGCTTAGGCTAGGGCACCCCTAGGCTAAGGGTAGGCCATCCCTAGGCTTAGGCTAGGGCACCCCTAGGCTTAGGCTAAGGCTAGGGCTAACCTAGGCTTAGGCTAGGGCACCCCTAGGCTTAGGCTATGGCACCCCTACACTAAGGCTAGGGCACCCCTAGGTTTAGGCTAGGGCACCCCTAGGCTTAGGCTAGGGCACCCCTACACTTAGGCTAAGGCAACGGCTCCCCTAGCCTCAGGCAAGGGCACCCTTAGACTCAGGCTAGGGCACCCGTTAGCTTAGGCTAGGACAATCCTAGGCTTAGGCTAAGTCTAGGGCTCCACTATCCTCAGGCTAGGGCACCCCTAGGCTCAGGCTAGGGCTCCCCTAGCCTAAGGATAGGGCACCTCTAGGCTTAGGCTAGGGCACCCCTAGGCTTAGGCTAGGGCACCCCTAGGCTTACGCTAGGGCATGCCTAGGCTTAGGCTAAGGCTAGGCTTCCCTAGCCTAAGGCTAGAGCACCTCTAGGCTTAGGTTAGGGCACCCCTAGGCTTAGGCAAAGGCACCCCTAGGCTTAGGCTAGGGCACCCGTAGGCTTAGGCAAAGGCACCCTGGGCTTAGGCTAGGGCACCTCTAGGCTTAGGCTAGGGCCCTCCTAGGCTTAGGCTAGGGCACCCCTAGGCTTAGGCTAAGGCTAGGTCACCCCTAGGCTTAGGCTAAGGCACCACTAGGCTTAGGCTAGGGCACCCCAAGGCTTACGCTAAGGTTAGGGCTCCCCTAGCCTAAGACTAGGGCACCTCTAGGGTTAGGCTAGGGCACCCCTAGACTTAGGCTAGGGCACCCCTAGGATTAGGCTAGGGCACCCCTAGGCTTAGGCTAGGGCACCCCTAGGCTTAGGCTAAGGCTAGGGCTCCCCTAGCCTAAGGCTAGGGCACCCCTAGGCTTAAGCAAACGCACCCCTAGGCTTAGGCTAGGGCACCCCTAGGCTTAGGCTAGGGAATCCCTAGGCTTAGGCTAGGGCACACCAAGGCTTAGGCTAGGGCACACCTAGGCTTAGGCTAAGGCTAGGGATCCCCTAGCCTAAGGCTAGTGCACCCCTAGGCTTAGGCTAGGGCACCCCAAGGCTTTGGCTAGGGAACCCCTAGGCTTAGGATAGGGAACTTCTAAGCTTAGTCTAGGGCACCACTAGGCTTAGGCTAGGGCACCCCTAGGCTTAGGCTAATGCTAGGGCTCCCCTAGCCTAAGGCTAGGGCACCCCTAGGCTTAAGCTAGGGTACCCCTAGGCTTAGGCTAAGGCTCGGGATCCCCTAGCCTAAGGATAGGGCACCCCTAGGCTTAGGTTAGGGCACCCCTAGGCTTAGGCAAAGGCACCACTAGGCTTAGGCTAAGGCACCCGTAGGCTTAGGCAAAGGCACCCCTGGGCTTAGGCTAGGGCACCCCTTGGCTTAGGCTGGGGCACTCCTAGGCTTAGGCTAGGGCACCCCTAGGCTTAGGCTAAGGCTAGGTCACCCCTAGGCTTAGGCTAAGGCACCACTAGGCTTAGGCTAGGGCACCCCAAGGCTTACGCTAAGGTTAGGGCTCCCCTAGCCTAAGAGTAGGGCACCTCTAGGGTTAGGCTAGGCACCCCAAGGCTTTGGCTAGGGCACCCCAAGGCTTAGGCTAAGGCTAGGGCTCTCCTAGCCTAAGGCTAGGGCACCCCTAGGCTTAGGCTAGGGCACCCCTAGGCTTAGGCTAGGGCACCCCTAGGCTTAGGATAGGGCACCCCTAGGCTTAGGCTAAGGCTAGGTCACCCCTAGGCTTTGGCTAAGGCACCACTAGGCTTAGGCTAGGTCTCCCCTAGGCTTAGGCTAAGGCTACGTCTCCCCTTGCCTCAGGCTAGTGCACCCCTAGACTCAGGCTATGGCACCCCTAGGCTTAGGCTAGGGCAATCCTAGGCTAGACTAACGTTAGGGCTCCCCTAGCCTCAGACTAGGGCACCCGTAGGCTCAGGCTAAGCACCCTTAGACTCAGGCTAGGGCACCCCTAGACTTAGGCTAGGGCACCCCTAGGATTAGGCTAGGGCACCCCTAGGCTTAGGCTAGGGCACCCCTAGGCTTAGGCTAAGGCTAGGGCTCCCCTAGCCTAAGGCTAGGGCACCCCTAGGCTTAAGCTAGGGTACCCCTAGGCTTAGGCAAAGGCACCCCTAGTCTTAGGCTATGGCACCCCTAGGCTTAGGCAAACGCACCCCTAGGCTTAGGCTAGGGCACCCCTAGGCTTAGGCTAGGGAATCCCTAGGCTTAGGCTAGAGCACACCAAGGCTTAGGCTAGGGCACACCTAGGCTTAGGCTAAGGCTAGGCATCCCCTAGCCTAAGGCTAGTGCACCCCTAGGCTTAGGCTAGGGCATCCCTAGTCTTAGGCTAGGGCACCCCTAGGCTTTGGCTAGGGAACCCCTAGGCTTAGGATAGGGAACTTCTAAGCTTAGTCTAGGGCACCCCTAGGCTTAGGCTAGAGCACCCCTAGGCTTAGGCTAAGGCTAGGGATCCCCTAGCCTAAGGATAGGGCACCCCTAGGCTTAGGTTAGGGCACCCCTAGGCTTAGGCAAAGGCACCCCTAGGCTTAGGCTAGGGCACCCGTAGGCTTAGGCAAAGGCACCCCTGGGCTTAGGCTAGGGCACCCCTAGGCTTAGGCTGGGGCACTCCTAGGCTTAGGCTAGGGCACCCCTAGGCTTAGGCTAGGGCACCCCTAGGCTTAAGCTAGGGCCCCTAGGGTTAGGCTAAGGCTACGGCTCCCCTAGCCTCATAGTGCACCCCTAGACTCAGGCTATGGCACCCCTAAGCTTAGGCTAGGGCACCCCTAGGCTTAGGCTAGGGCACCCCTAGGCTTACGCTAGGGCACCCCTAGGCTTAGGCGAAGGCTAGGGCTCCACTAGCCTAAGGCTAGAGCACCCCTAGGCTAAGGCTAGGGCTCCCCTAGGCTCAGGCTAGGGCACCCCTAGGCTTAGACTAGGGCACCTCTAGGCTTAGTCTAAGGCTTGGGCTCCCCTAGCCTAAGGCTACGGCACCCCTAGGCTCAGGCTAGGGCACCCCGAGGCTTAGGCTAGGGCACACCTAGGCTTAGGAAAAGGCTAGGGCTCCCCTAGCCTAAGGCTAGGGCACCTCTAGGCTTAGGCTAGGGCACCCCTAGGCTTAGGCTAGGGCACCCCTAGGCTTAAGCTAGGGCCCCTCGGGTTAGGCTAAGGCTACGGCTCCCCTAGCCTCATAGTGCACCCCTAGACTCAGGCTATGGCACCCCTAAGCTTAGGCTAGGGCACCCCTAGGCTTAGGCTAGGGCACCCCTAGGCTTACGCTAGGGCACCCCTAGGCTTAGGCGAAGGCTAGGGCTCCACTAGCCTAAGGCTAGAGCACCCCTAGGCTTAGGCTAGGGCACCTCTAGGATTAAGGTAGGCCATCCCTAGGCTTAGGCTAGGGCACCCCTAGGCTTAGGCTAAGGCTAGGGCAAACCTAGGCTTAGCCTAGGGCACCCCTAGGCTTAGGCTAGGGAACCCCTAGACTAAGGCTCGGGCACCCCTAGGCTTAGGCTAGGGCACCCCTAGTCTTAGGCTAGGGCACCCCTACACTTAGGCTAAGGAAATGGCTCCCCTAGCCTCAGGAAAGGGCACCCCTAGACTCAGGCTAGGGCACCCGTTAGCTTAGGCTAGGACAATCTTAGGCTTAGGCTAAGTCTAGGGCTCCCCTATCCTCAGGCTAGGGCACCCCTAGGCTCAGGCTAGGGCTCCCCTAGCCTAAGGCTAGGGCACCCCAAGGCTTAGGCTAGGGCACCCCTAGTCTTAGGCTCGGGCTCCCCTAGGCTTAGGCTAAGGCTGCGGCTCCCCTTGCCTCAGGCTAGTGCACCCCTAGACTCAGGCTATGGCACCCCTAGGCTTAGGCTAGGGCAATCCTAGGCTAGACTAACGTTAGGGCTCCCCTAGCTTCAGGCTAGGGCACCCGTAGGCTCAGGCTAGGGCACCCTTAGACTCAGGCTAGGGCATCCCTAGACTTAGGCTAGGGCACCCCTTGGATTAGGCAAGGGCACCCCTAGGCTTAGGCTAGGGCATGCCTAGGCTTAGGCTAAGGCTAGGCTTCCCTAGCCTAAGGCTAGAGCACCCCTAGGCTTAGGTTAGGGCACCCCTAGGCTTAGGCAAAGGCACCCCTAGGCTTAGGCTAGGGCACCCGTAGGCTTAGGCAAAGGCACCCCTGGGCTTAGGCTAGGGCACCCCTAGGCTTAGGCTAGGGCACTCCTAGGCTTAGGCTAGGGCACCCCAAGGCTTACGCTAAGGTTAGGGCTCCCCTAGCCTAAGACTAGGGCACCTCTAGGGTTAGGCTAGGGCACCCCTAGGCTTTGGCTAGGGCACCCCTAGGCTTAGGCTAAGGTTAGGGCTCTCCTAGCCTAAGGCTAGGGCATCCCTAGGCTTAGGCTAGGGCACCCCTAGGCTTAGGCTAGGGCACCCCTAGGCTTAGGCTAGGGCACCCCTAGGCTTAGGCTAAGGCTAGGTCACCCCTAGGCTTTGGCTAAGGCACCACTAGGCTTAGGCTAGGTCTCTCCTAGGCTTAGGCTAAGGCTGCGGCTCCCCTTGCCTCAGGCTAGTGCACCCCTAGACTCAGGCTATGGCACCCCTAGGCTTAGGGTAGGGCAATCCTAGGCTAGACTAACGTTAGGGCTCCCCTAGCCTCAGGCTACGGCACCCGTAGGCTCAGGCTAAGCACCCTTAGACTCAGGCTAGGGCACCCCTAGACTTAGGCTAGGGCACCCCTAGGATTAGGATAGGGCACCCCTAGGCTTAGGCTAGGGCACGCCTAGGATTAGGCTAAGGCTAGGCTCCCCTAGCCTAAGGCTAGAGCACCCCTAGGCTTAGCCTAGGGTACCTCTAGGCTTAGGCAAAGGCACCCCTAGTCTTAGGCAAGGGCACCCCTAGGCTTAGGCAAAGGCACCCCTAGGCTTAGGCTAGGGCACCCCTAGGCTTAAGCTAGGGAATCCCTCGGCTTAGGCTAGGGCACACCAAGGCTTAGGCTAGGGCACACCTAGGCTTAGGCTAAGGCTAGGGATTCCCTAGCCTAAGGCTAGTGCACCCCTAGGCTTAGGCTAGGGCACCCCTAGGCTTAGGCTAGGGCACCCCTAGGCTTTGGCTAGGGAACCCCTAGGCTTAGGATAGGGAACTTCTAAGCTTAGGCTAGGGCACCCCTAGGCTTAGGCTAGGGCACCCCTAGGCTTAGGCTAAGGCTATGGCTCCCCTAGCCTCAGACTAGTGCACCCCAAGGCTTAGGCTAGGGCACCCCAAGGCTTTGGTTAGGGAACCCCTAGGCTTAGGATAGGGAACTTCTAAGATTAGGCTAGGGCACCCCTAGGCTTAGGCTAGGGCACCCCTAGGCTTAGGCTAAGGCTAGGGATCCCCTAGCCTAAGTCTAGAGCACCCCTAGGCTTAGGCTAGGGCACCCCTAGGCTAAAAGTAGGCCATCCTTAGGCTTAGGCTAGGGAACCCCTAAGCTTAGGCTTAGGCTAGGGCTAACCTAGGCTTAGGCTAGGGCACCCCTAGGCTTAGACTAGGGAACCCCTACACTAAGGCTAGGGCACCCCTAGGCTTAGGCTAGGGCACCCCTAGGCTTAGGCTTAGGGCACCCCTACACTTAGGCTAAGGCAACGGCTCCCCTAGCCTCAGGCAAGGGCACCCTTATACTCAGGCTAGGGCACCCCTAAGCTTAGGCTTAGGCTAGTGCTCCCCTAGGCTTAGGCTAAGGCTGCGGCTCCCCTTGCCTCAGGCTAGTGCACCCCTAGACTCAGGCTTGGGCACCCCTAAGCTCAGGCTAGGGCAATCCTAGGCTTAGGCTAAGGCTAGGGCTCCCCTAGGCTCAGGCTAGGGCACCCCTAGACTTAGACTAGGGCACCTCTAGGCTTAGGCTAAGGCTTGGGCTCCCATAGCCTAAGGCTACGGCACCCCTAGGCTCAGGCTAGGGCACCCCGAGGCTTAGGCTAGGGCACACCTAGGCTTAGGAAAAAGCTAGGGCTCCCCTAGCCTAAGGCTAGGGCACCTCTAGGCTTAGGCTAGGGCACCTCTAGGTTTAGGCTAGGGCACCCCTAGGCTTAAGCTAGGGCTCCCCTAGGGTTAGGCTAAGGCTACGGCTCCCCAAGCCTCATAGTGCACCCCTAGACTCAGGTTATGGCACCCCTAAGCTTAGGCTAGGGCACCCCTAGGCTTAGGCTAGGGCACCCCTAGGCTTACGCTAGGGCACCCCTAGGCTTAGGCGAAGGCTAGGGCTCCCCTAGCCTAAGGCTAGAGCACCCCTAGGCTTAGGCTAGGGCACACCTAGGCTTAAGGTAGGCCATCCCTAGGCTTAGGCTAGGGCACCCCTAGGCTTAGGCTAAGGCTAGGGCAAACCTAGGATTAGCCTAGGGCACCCCTAGGCTTAGGCTAGGGAACCCCTAGACTAAGGCTAGGGCACCCCTAGGCTTAGTCTAGGGCAACCCTAGTCTTAGGCTAGGGCACCCCTACACTTAGGCTAAGGAAATGGCTCCCCTAGCCTCAGGGAAGGGCACCCCTAGACTCAGGCTAGGGCACCCGTTAGCTTAGGCTAGGACAATCCTAGGCTTAGGCTAAGTCTAGGGCACCCCTATCCTCAGGCTAGGGCACCCCTATGCTGAGGCTAGGGCTCCCCTAGCCTAAGGCTAGGGCACCCCAAGGCTTAGGCTAGGGCACCCCTAGTCTTAGGCTAGGGCTCCCCTAGGCTTAGGCTAGGGCATGCCTAGGCTTAGGCTAAGGCTAGGCTTCCCTAGCCTAAGGCTAGAGCACTCCTAGGCTTAGGTTAGGGCACCGCTAGGCTTAGGCAAAGGCACCCCTAGGCTTAGGCTAGGGCACCCCTAGGCTTAGGCAAAGGCACCCCTGGGCTTAGGCTAGGGCACCCCTAGGCTTAGGCTAGGGCACTCCTAGGCTTAGGCTAGGGCACCCCTAGGCTTAGGCTAAGGTTAGGTCACCACTAGGCTTAGGCTAAGGCACCACTAGGCTTAGGCTAGCTTACGCTAAGGTTAGGGCTCCCCTAGCCTAAGACTAGGGCACCTCTAGGGTTAGGCTAGGGCACCCCTAGGCTAAGGCTAGGGCTCCCCTAGGCTCAGGCTAGGGCACCCCTAGGCTTAGACTAGGGCACCTCTAGGCTTAGTCTAAGGCTTGGGCTCCCCTAGCCTAAGGCTACGGCACCCCTAGGCTCAGGCTAGGGCACCCCGAGGCTTAGGCTAGGGCACACCTAGGCTTAGGAAAAGGCTAGGGCTCCCCTAGCCTAAGGCTAGGGCACCTCTAGGCTTAGGCTAGGGCACCCCTAGGCTTAGGCTAGGGCACCCCTAGGCTTAAGCTAGGGCCCCTAGGGTTAGGCTAAGGCTACGGCTCCCCTAGCCTCATAGTGCACCCCTAGACTCAGGCTATGGCACCCCTAAGCTTAGGCTAGGGCACCCCTAGGCTTAGGCTAGGGCACCCCTAGGCTTACGCTAGGGCACCCCTAGGCTTAGGCGAAGGCTAGGGCTCCACTAGCCTAAGGCTAGAGCACCCCTAGGCTTAGGCTAGGGCACCTCTAGGATTAAGGTAGGCCATCCCTAGGCTTAGGCTAGGGCACCCCTAGGCTTAGGCTAAGGCTAGGGCAAACCTAGGCTTAGCCTAGGGCACCCCTAGGCTTAGGCTAGGGAACCCCTAGACTAAGGCTAGGGCACCCCTAGGCTTAGGCTAGGGCACCCCTAGTCTTAGGCTAGGGCACCCCTACACTTAGGCTAAGGAAATGGCTCCCCTAGCCTCAGGAAAGGGCACCCCTAGACTCAGGCTAGGGCACCCGTTAGCTTAGGCTAGGACAATCTTAGGCTTAGGCTAAGTCTAGGGCTCCCCTATCCTCAGGCTAGGGCACCCCTAGGCTCAGGCTAGGGCTCCCCTAGCCTAAGGCTAGGGCACCCCAAGGCTTAGGCTAGGGCACCCCTAGTCTTAGGCTCGGGCTCCCCTAGGCTTAGGCTAAGGCTGCGGCTCCCCTTGCCTCAGGCTAGTGCACCCCTAGACTCAGGCTATGGCACCCCTAGGCTTAGGCTAGGGCAATCCTAGGCTAGACTAACGTTAGGGCTCCCCTAGCTTCAGGCTAGGGCACCCGTAGGCTCAGGCTAGGGCACCCTTAGACTCAGGCTAGGGCATCCCTAGACTTAGGCTAGGGCACCCCTTGGATTAGGCAAGGGCACCCCTAGGCTTAGGCTAGGGCATGCCTAGGCTTAGGCTAAGGCTAGGCTTCCCTAGCCTAAGGCTAGAGCACCCCTAGGCTTAGGTTAGGGCACCCCTAGGCTTAGGCAAAGGCACCCCTAGGCTTAGGCTAGGGCACCCGTAGGCTTAGGCAAAGGCACCCCTGGGCTTAGGCTAGGGCACCCCTAGGCTTAGGCTAGGGCACTCCTAGGCTTAGGCTAGGGCACCCCAAGGCTTACGCTAAGGTTAGGGCTCCCCTAGCCTAAGACTAGGGCACCTCTAGGGTTAGGCTAGGGCACCCCTAGGCTTTGGCTAGGGCACCCCTAGGCTTAGGCTAAGGCTAGGGCTCTCCTAGCCTAAGGCTAGGGCATCCCTAGGCTTAGGCTAGGGCACCCCTAGGCTTAGGCTAGGGCACCCCTAGGCTTAGGCTAGGGCACCCCTAGGCTTAGGCTAAGGCTAGGTCACCCCTAGGCTTTGGCTAAGGCACCACTAGGCTTAGGCTAGGTCTCTCCTAGGCTTAGGCTAAGGCTGCGGCTCCCCTTGCCTCAGGCTAGTGCACCCCTAGACTCAGGCTATGGCACCCCTAGGCTTAGGGTAGGGCAATCCTAGGCTAGACTAACGTTAGGGCTCCCCTAGCCTCAGGCTACGGCACCCGTAGGCTCAGGCTAAGCACCCTTAGACTCAGGCTAGGGCACCCCTAGACTTAGGCTAGGGCACCCCTAGGATTAGGATAGGGCACCCCTAGGCTTAGGCTAGGGCACGCCTAGGATTAGGCTAAGGCTAGGCTCCCCTAGCCTAAGGCTAGAGCACCCCTAGGCTTAGCCTAGGGTACCTCTAGGCTTAGGCAAAGGCACCCCTAGTCTTAGGCTAGGGCACCCCTAGGCTTAGGCAAAGGCACCCCTAGGCTTAGGCTAGGGCACCCCTAGGCTTAAGCTAGGGAATCCCTCGGCTTAGGCTAGGGCACACCAAGGCTTAGGCTAGGGCACACCTAGGCTTAGGCTAAGGCTAGGGATTCCCTAGCCTAAGGCTAGTGCACCCCTAGGCTTAGGCTAGGGCACCCCTAGGCTTAGGCTAGGGCACCCCTAGGCTTTGGCTAGGGAACCCCTAGGCTTAGGATAGGGAACTTCTAAGCTTAGGCTAGGGCACCCCTAGGCTTAGGCTAGGGCACCCCTAGGCTTAGGCTAAGGCTATGGCTCCCCTAGCCTCAGACTAGTGCACCCCAAGGCTTAGGCTAGGGCACCCCAAGGCTTTGGTTAGGGAACCCCTAGGCTTAGGATAGGGAACTTCTAAGATTAGGCTAGGGCACCCCTAGGCTTAGGCTAGGGCACCCCTAGGCTTAGGCTAAGGCTAGGGATCCCCTAGCCTAAGTCTAGAGCACCCCTAGGCTTAGGCTAGGGCACCCCTAGGCTAAAAGTAGGCCATCCTTAGGCTTAGGCTAGGGAACCCCTAAGCTTAGGCTTAGGCTAGGGCTAACCTAGGCTTAGGCTAGGGCACCCCTAGGCTTAGACTAGGGAACCCCTACACTAAGGCTAGGGCACCCCTAGGCTTAGGCTAGGGCACCCCTAGGCTTAGGCTTAGGGCACCCCTACACTTAGGCTAAGGCAACGGCTCCCCTAGCCTCAGGCAAGGGCACCCTTATACTCAGGCTAGGGCACCCCTAAGCTTAGGCTTAGGCTAGGGCTCCCCTAGGCTTAGGCTAAGGCTGCGGCTCCCCTTGCCTCAGGCTAGTGCACCCCTAGACTCAGGCTTGGGCACCCCTAAGCTCAGGCTAGGGCAATCCTAGGCTTAGGCTAAGGCTAGGGCTCCCCTAGGCTCAGGCTAGGGCACCCCTAGACTTAGACTAGGGCACCTCTAGGCTTAGGCTAAGGCTTGGGCTCCCATAGCCTAAGGCTACGGCACCCCTAGGCTCAGGCTAGGGCACCCCGAGGCTTAGGCTAGGGCACACCTAGGCTTAGGAAAAAGCTAGGGCTCCCCTAGCCTAAGGCTAGGGCACCTCTAGGCTTAGGCTAGGGCACCTCTAGGTTTAGGCTAGGGCACCCCTAGGCTTAAGCTAGGGCTCCCCTAGGGTTAGGCTAAGGCTACGGCTCCCCAAGCCTCATAGTGCACCCCTAGACTCAGGTTATGGCACCCCTAAGCTTAGGCTAGGGCACCCCTAGGCTTACGCTAGGGCACCCCTAGGCTTACGCTAGGGCACCCCTAGGCTTAGGCGAAGGCTAGGGCTCCCCTAGCCTAAGGCTAGAGCACCCCTAGGCTTAGGCTAGGGCACACCTAGGCTTAAGGTAGGCCATCCCTAGGCTTAGGCTAGGGCACCCCTAGGCTTAGGCTAAGGCTAGGGCAAACCTAGGATTAGCCTAGGGCACCCCTAGGCTTAGGCTAGGGAACCCCTAGACTAAGGCTAGGGCACCCCTAGGCTTAGTCTAGGGCAACCCTAGTCTTAGGCTAGGGCACCCCTACACTTAGGCTAAGGAAATGGCTCCCCTAGCCTCAGGGAAGGGCACCCCTAGACTCAGGCTAGGGCACCCGTTAGCTTAGGCTAGGACAATCCTAGGCTTAGGCTAAGTCTAGGGCACCCCTATCCTCAGGCTAGGGCACCCCTATGCTGAGGCTAGGGCTCCCCTAGCCTAAGGCTAGGGCACCCCAAGGCTTAGGCTAGGGCACCCCTAGTCTTAGGCTAGGGCTCCCCTAGGCTTAGGCTAGGGCATGCCTAGGCTTAGGCTAAGGTTAGGCTTCCCTAGCCTAAGGCTAGAGCACTCCTAGGCTTAGGTTAGGGCACCGCTAGGCTTAGGCAAAGGCACCCCTAGGCTTAGGCTAGGGCACCCCTAGGCTTAGGCAAAGGCACCCCTGGGCTTAGGCTAGGGCACCCCTAGGCTTAGGCTAGGGCACTCCTAGGCTTAGGCTAGGGCACCCCTAGGCTTAGGCTAAGGTTAGGTCACCACTAGGCTTAGGCTAAGGCACCACTAGGCTTAGGCTAGCTTACGCTAAGGTTAGGGCTCCCCTAGCCTAAGACTAGGGCACCTCTAGGGTTAGGCTAGGGCACCCCTAGGCTTTGTCTAGGGCAATCCTAGGCTAGACTAACGTTAGGGCTCCCCTAGCCTCAGGCTAGGGCACCCGTAGGCTCAGGCTAAGCACCCTTAGACTCAGGCTAGGGCACCCCTAGACTTAGGTTAGGGCACCCCTAGGATTAGGCTAGGGCACCCCTAGGCTTAGGCTAGGGCACGCCTTGGCTTAGGCTAAGGCTAGGCTCCCCTAGCCTAAGGCTAGAGCACCCCTAGGCTTAGCCTAGGGTACCCCTAGGCTTAGGCAAAGGCACCCCTAGTCTTAGGCTAGGGCACCCCTAGGCTTAGGCAAAGGCACCCCTAGGCTTAGGCTAGGGCACCCCTAGGCTCAGGCTATGGCTCCCCTAGCCTAAGGCTAGGGCACCCCAAGGCTTAGGCTAGGGCACCCCTAGTCTTAGGCTAGGGCTGCCCTAGGCTTAGGCTAAGGCTGCGGCTCCCCTTGCCTCAGGCTAGTGCACCCCTAGACTCAGGCTATGGCACCTCTAGGCTTAGGCTAGGGCAATCCTAGGCTAGACTAACGTTAGGACTCCCCTAGCTTCAGGCTAGGGCACCCGTAGGCTCAGGCTAGGGCCCCCCTAGACTCAGGCTAGGGCATCCCTAGACTTAGGCTAGGGCACACCTTGGATTAGGCAAGGGCACCCCTAGGCTTAGGCTAGGGCAAGCCTAGGCTTAGGCTAAGGCTAGGCTTCCCTAGCCTAAGGCTAGAGCACTCCTAGGCTTAGGTTAGGGCACCCCTAGGCTTAGGCAAAGGCACCCCTAGGCTTAGGCTAGGGCACCCGTAGGCTTAGGCAAAGGCACCCCTGGGCTTAGGCTAGGGCACCCCTAGGCTTAGGCTAGGGCACTCCTAGGCTTAGGCTAGGGCACCCCTAGGCTTAGGCTAAGGCTAGGTCACCCCTAGGCTTAGGCTAAGGCACCACTAGGCTTAGGCTAGGGCACCCCAAGGCTTACGCTAAGGTTAGGGCTCCCCTAGCCTAAGACTAGTGCACCTCTAGGGTTACGCTAGGGCACCCCTAGGCTTTGTCTAGGGCAATCCTAGGCTAGACTAACGTCAGGGCTCCCCTAGCCTCAGGCTAGGGCACCCGTAGGCTCAGGCTAAGCACCCTTAGACTCAGGCTAGGGCACCCCTTGACTTAGGTTAGGGCACACCTAGGATTAGGCTAGGGCACCCCTAGGCTTAGGCTAGGGCACGCCTAGGCTTAGGCTAAGGCTAGGCTCCCCTAGCCTAAGGCTAGAGCACCCCTAGGCTTAGCCTAGGGTACCCCTAGGCTTAGGCAAAGGCACCCCTAGTCTTAGGCTAGGGCTCCCCTAGGCTTAGGCAAAGGCACCCCTAGGCTTAGGCTAGGGCACCCCTAGGCTTAGGTTAGGGAATCCCTAGGCTTAGGCTAGGGCACACCAAGGCTTAGGCTAGGGCACACCTAGGCTTAGGCTAAGGCTAGGGATCCCCTAGCCTAAGGCTAGTGCACCCCTAGGCTTAGGCTAGGGCACCCCTAGGCTTAGGCTAGGGCACCCCTAGGCTTTGGCTAGGGAACCCCTAGGCTTAGGATAGGGAACTTCTAAGCTTAGTCTAGGGCACCCCTAGGCTTAGGCTAGGGCACCCCTAGGCTTAGGCTAAGGCTAGGGCTCCCCTAGCCTAAGGCCAAGGCACCCCTAGGCTTAAGCTAGAGTACCCCTAGGCTTAGGCTAAGGCTAGGGATCCCCTAGCCTAAGGATAGGGCACTCCTAGGCTTAGGCTAGGGCACCCCTAGGCTTAGGCTAAGGTTAGGTCACCACTAGGCTTAGGCTAAGGCACCACTAGGCTTAGGCTAGCTTACGCTAAGTTTAGGGCTCCCCTAACCTAAGACTAGGGCACCTCTAGGGTTAGGCTAGGGCACCCCTAGGCTTTGTCTAGGGCAATCCTAGGCTAGACTAACGTTAGGGCTCCCCTAGCCTCAGGCTAGGGCACCCGTAGGCTCAGGCTAAGCACCCTTAGACTCAGGCTAGGGCACCCCTAGACTTAGGTTAGGGCACCCCTAGGATTAGGCTAGGGCACCCCTAGGCTTAGGCTAGGGCACGCCTTGGCTTAGGCTAAGGCTAGGCTCCCCTAGCCTAAGGCTAGAGCACCCCTAGGCTTAGCCTAGGGTACCCCTAGGCTTAGGCAAAGGCACCCCTAGTCTTAGGCTAGGGCACCCCTAGGCTTAGGCAAAGGCACCCCTAGGCTTAGGCTAGGGCACCCCTAGGCTCAGGCTAGGGCTCCCCTAGCCTAAGGCTAGGGCACCCCAAGGCTTAGGCTAGGGCACCCCTAGTCTTAGGCTGGGGCTGCCCTAGGCTTAGGCTAAGGCTGCGGCTCCCCTTGCCTCAGGCTAGTGCACCCCTAGACTCAGGCTATGGCACCTCTAGGCTTAGGCTAGGGCAATCCTAGGCTAGACTAACGTTAGGGCTCCCCTAGCTTCAGGCTAGGGCACCCGTAGGCTCAGGCTAGGGCACCCTTAGACTCAGGCTAGGGCATCCCTAGACTTAGGCTAGGGCACACCATGGATTAGGCAAGGGCACCCCTAGGCTTAGGCTAGGGCAAGCCTAGGCTTAGGCTAAGGCTAGGCTTCCCTAGCCTAAGGCTAGAGCACTCCTAGGCTTAGGTTAGGGCACCCCTAGGCTTAGGCAAAGGCACCCCTAGGCTTAGGCTAGGGCACCCGTAGGCTTAGGCAAAGGCACCCCTGCGCTTAGGCTAGGGCACCCCTAGGCTTAGGCTAGGGCACTCCTAGGCTTAGGCTAGGGCACCCCTAGGCTTAGGCTAAGGCTAGGTCACCCCTAGGTTTAGGCTAAGGCACCACTAGGCTTAGGCTAGGGCACCCCAAGGCTTACGCTAAGGTTAGGGCTCCCCTAGCCTAAGACTAGGGCACCTCTAGGGTTAGGCTAGGGCACCCCTAGGCTTTGTCTAGGGCAATCCTAGGCTAGACTAACGTTAGGGCTCCCCTAGCCTCAGGCTAGGGCACCCGTAGGCTCAGGCTAAGCACCCTTAGACTCAGGCTAGGGCACCCCTTGACTTAGGTTAGGGCACACCTAGGATTAGGCTAGGGCACCCCTAGGCTTAGGCTAGGGCACGCCTAGGCTTAGGCTAAGGCTAGGCTCCCCTAGCCTAAGGCTAGAGCACCCCTAGGCTTAGCCTAGGGTACCCCTAGGCTTAGGCAAAGGCACCCCTAGTCTTAGGCTAGGGCACCCCTAGGCTTAGGCAAAGGCACCCCTAGGCTTAGGCTAGGGCACCCCTAGGCTTAGGCTAGGGAATCCCTAGGCTTAGGCTAGGGCACACCAAGGCTTAGGCTAGGGCACACCTAGGCTTAGGCTAAGGCTAGGGATCCCCTAGCCTAAGGCTAGTGCACCCCTAGGCTTAGGCTAGGGCACCCCTAGGCTTAGGCTAGGGCACCCCTAGGCTTTGGCTAGGGAACCCCTAGGCTTAGGATAGGGAACTTCTAAGCTTAGTCTAGGGCACCCCTAGGCTTAGGCTAGGGCACCCCTAGGCTTAGGCTAAGGCTAGGGCTCCCCTAGCCTAAGGCCAAGGCACCCCTAGGCTTAAGCTAGAGTACCCCTAGGCTTAGGCTAAGGCTAGGGATCCCCTAGCCTAAGGATAGGGCACCCCTAGGCTTAGGTTAGGGCACCCCTAGGCTTAGGCAAAGGCACCCCTAGGCTTAGGCTAGGGCACCCGTAGGCTTAGGCAAAGGCACCCCTGGGCTTAGGCTAGGGCACCCCTAGGCTTAGGCTAGGGCACTCCTAGGCTTAGGCTAGGGCACCCCTAGGCTTAGGCTAAGGCTAGGTCACCCCTAGGCTTAGGCTAAGGCACCACTAGGCTTAGGCTAGGGCACCCCAAGGCTTACGCTAAGGTTAGGGCTCCCCTAGCCTAAGACTAGGGCACCTCTAGGGTTAGTCTAGGGCACCACTAGGCTTTGGCTAGGGCACCCCTAGGCTTAGGCTAAGGCTAGTGCTCTCCTAGCCTAAGGCTAGGGCACCCCTAGGCTTAGGCTAGGGCACCCCTAGGCTTAGGCTAGGGCACCCCTAGGCTTAGGCTAGGGCACCCCTAGGCTTAGGCTAGGGCACCCCTAGGCTTAGGCTAAGGCTAGGTCACCCCTAGGCTTTGGCTAAGGCACCACTAGGCTTAGGCTAGGTCTCCCCTAGGCTTAGGCTAAGGCTGCGGCTCCCCTTGCCTCAGGCTAATGCACCCCTAGACTCAGGCTAGGGGACCCCTAGGATTAGGCTAGGGCACCCCTAGGCTTAGGCTAGGGCACGCCTAGGCTTAGGCTAAGGCTAGACTCCCCTAGCCTAAGGCTAGAGCACCGCTAGGCTTAGCCTAGGGTACCCATAGGCTTAGGCAAAGGCACCCCTAGTCTTAGGCTAGGGCACCCCTAGGCTTAGGCAAAGGCACCCCTAGGCTTAGGCTAGGGCACCCCTAGGCTTAGGCTAGGGAATCCCTAGGCTTAGGCTAGGGCACACCAAGGCTTAGGCTAGGGCACACCTAGGCTTAGGCTAAGGCTAGGGCTCCCCTAGCCTAAGGCTAGTGCACCCCTAGGCTTAGGCTAGGGCACCCCTTGGCTTAGGCTAGGGCACCCCTAGGCTTTGGCTAGGTAACCCCTAGGCTTAGGATAGGGAACTTCTAAGCTTAGGCTAGGGCACCCCTAGGCTTAGACTAGGGCACCCCTAGGCTTAGGTTAAGGCTATGGCTCCCCTAGCCTAAGGCTAGTGCACCCCTAGGCTTAGGCTATGGCTCCCCTAGGCTTAGGCTAGGGCACCCCTAGGCTTTGGCTAGGGAACCCCTAGGCTTAGGATAGGGAACTTCTAAGATTAGGCTAGGGCACCCCTAGGCTTAAGCTAGGGCACCCCTAGGCTTAGGCTAAGGCTAGGGCTCCCCTAGCCTAAGGCTAGGGCACCCCTAGGCTTAGGCTAAGGCTAGGGATCCCCTAGCCCAAGGATAGGGCACTCCTAGGCTTTGGATAGGGCACCCGTAGGCTTAGGCTAAGGCTAGGGATCCCCTAGACTAAGTCGAGAGCACCCCTAGGCTTAGGCTAGGGCACCCCTAGGCTAAAAGTAGGCCATCCTTAGGCTTAGGCTAAGGCACCCCTAAGCTTAGGCTTAGGCTAGGGCTAACCTAGGCTTAGGCTAGGGCACCCCTAGGCTTAGGCTAGGGAACCCCTACACTAAGGCTAGGGCACCCCTACGCTTAGGCTAGGGCACCCCTAGGCTTAGGCTTAGGGCACCCCTACACTTAGGCTAAGGCAACGGCTCCGCTAGCCTCAGGCAAGGGCACCCTTATACTCAGGCTAGGGCACCCCTAAGCTTAGGCTTAGGCTAGGGCTCCCCTAGGCTTAGGCTAAGGCTGCGGCTCCCCTTGCCTCAGGCTAGTGCACCCCTAGACTCAGGCTTGGGCACCCCTAAGCTTAGGCTAGGGCAATCCTAGGCTTAGGCTAAGGCTAGGGCTCCCCTAGGCTCAGGCTAGGGCACCCCTAGGCTTAGACTAGGGCACCTCTAGGCTTAGGCTAAGGCTTGGGCTCCCCTAGCCTAAGGCTACGGCACCCCTAGGCTCAGGCTAGGGCACCCCGAAGCTTAGGCTAGGGCACACATAGGCTAGGAAAAGGCTAGGGCTCCCCTAGCCTAAGGCTAGGGCACCTCTAGGCTTAGGCTAGGGCACCCCTAGGCTTAGGCTAGGGCACCCCTAGGCTTAAGCTAGGGCTCCCCTAGGGTTAGGCTAAGGCTACGGCTCCCCTAGCCTCATAGTGCACCCCTAGACTCAGGCTATGGCACCCCTAAGCTTAGGCTAGGGCACCCCTAGGCTTAGGCTAGGGCACCCCTAAGCTTAGGCTAGGGCACCCCTAGGCTTAGGCTAAGGCTAGGGCTCCCCTAGCCTAAGGCTAGAGCACCCCTAGGCTTAGGCTAGGGCACCCCTAGGCTTAAGGTCGGCCATCCCTAGGCTTAGGCTTGGGCACCCCTAGGCTTAGGCTAAGGCTAGGGCTAATCTAGGCTTAGCCTAGGGCACCCCTAGGCTTAGGCTAGGGAACCGCTAGACTAAGGTTAGGGACCCGTAGGCTTAGGCTTGGGCACCCCTAGTCTTAGGCTACGGCACCCCTACACTTAGGCTAAGGCAACGGCTCCCCTAGCCTCAGGCAAGGGCACCCCTAGACTCAGGCTAGGGCACCCGTTAGCTTAGGCTAGGACAATCCTAGGCTTAGGCTAAGTCCAGGGCTCCCCTATCCTCAGGCTAGGGCACCCCTAGGCTCAGACTAGGGCTCCCCTAGCCTAAGGCTAGGGCACCCCAAGGCTTCGGCTAGGGCACCCCTAGTCTTAGGCTAGGGCTCCCCTAGGCTTAGGCTAGGGCTCCCCTAGCCTACGGCTAGGGCACCCCAAGGCTTAGGCTAGGGCACCCCAAGGCTTAGGCTAGGGCACCCCTAGTCTTAGGCTAGGGCTCCCCTAGGCTTAGGCTAAGGCTGCGGCTCCCCTTGCCTCAGGCTAGTGCACCCCTAGACTCAGGCTATGGCACCTCTAGGCTTAGGCTAGGGCAATCCTAGGCTAGACTAACGTTAGGGCTCCCCTAGCTTCAGGCTAGGGCACCCGTAGGCTCAGGCTAGGGCACCCTTAGACTCAGGCTAGGGCATCCCTAGACTTAGGCTAGGGCACCCCTTGGATTAGGCTAGGGCACCCCTAGGCTTAGGCTAGGGCATGCCTAGGCTTAGGCTAAGGCTAGGCTTCCCTAGCCTAAGGCTAGAGCACTCCTAGGCTTAGGTTAGGGCACCCCTAGGCTTAGGCAAAGGCACCCCTAGGCTTAGGCTAGGGCACCCGTAGGCTTAGGCAAAGGCACCCCTGCGCTTAGGCTAGGGCACCCCTAGGCTTAGGCTAGGGCACTCCTAGGCTTAGGCTAGGGCACCCCTAGGCTTAGGCTAAGGCTAGGTCACCCCTAGGCTTAGGCTAAGGCACCACTAGGCTTAGGCTAGGGCACCCCAAGGCTTACGCTAAGGTTAGGGCTCCCCTAGCCTAAGACTAGGGCACCTCTAGGGTTAGGCTAGGGCACTCCTAGGCTTTGTCTAGGGCAATCCTAGGCTAGACTAACGTTAGGGCTCCCCTAGCCTCAGGCTAGGGCACCCGTAGGCTCAGGCTAAGCACCCTTAGACTCAGGCTAGGGCACCCCTAGACTTAGGTTAGGGCACCCCTAGGATTAGGCTAGGGCACCCCTAGACTTAGGCTAGGGCACGCCTAGGCTTAGGCTAAGGCTAGGCTCCCCTAGCCTAAGGCTAGAGCACCCCTAGGCTTAGCCTAGGGTACCCCTAGGCTTAGGCAAAGGCACCCCTAGTCTTAGGCTAGGGCACCCCTAGGCTTAGGCAAAGGCACCCCTAGGCTTAGGCTAGGGCACCCCTAGGCTTAGGCTAGGGAATCCCTAGGCTTAGGCTAGGGCACACCAAGGCTTAGGCTAGGGCACACCTAGGCTTAGGCTAAGGCTAGGGATCCCCTAGCCTAAGGCTAGTGCACCCCTAGGCTTAGGCTAGGGCACCCCTAGGCTTAGGCTAGGGCACCCCTAGGCTTTGGCTAGGGAACCCCTAGGCTTAAGATAGGGAACTTCTAAGCTTAGTCTAGGGCACCCCTAGGCTTAGGCTAGGGCACCCCTAGGCTTAGGCTAAGGCTAGGGCTCCCCTAGCCTAAGGCCAAGGCACCCCTAGGCTTAAGCTAGAGTACCCCTAGGCTTAGGCTAAGGCTAGGGATCCCCTAGCCTAAGGATAGGGCACCCCTAGGCTTAGGTTAGGGCACCCCTAGGCTTAGGCAAAGGCACCCCTGGGCTTAGGCTAGGGCACCCGTAGGCTTAGGCAAAGGCACCCCTGGGCTTAGGCTAGGGCACCCCTAGGCTTAGGCTAGGGCACTCCTAGGCTTAGGCTAGGGCACCCCTAGGCTTAGGCTAAGGCTAGGTCACCCCTAGGCTTAGGCTAAGGCACCACTAGGCTTAGGCTAGGGCACCCCAAGGCTTACGCTAAGGTTAGGGCTCCCCTAGCCTAAGACTAGGGCACCTCTAGGGTTAGTCTAGGGCACCCCTAGGCTTTGGCTAGGGCACCCCTAAGCTTAGGCTAAGGCTAGTGCTCTCCTAGCCTAAGGCTAGGGCACCCCTAGGCTTAGGCTAGGGCACCCCTAGGCTTAGGCTAGGGCACCCCTAGGCTTAGGCTAGGGCACCCCTAGGCTTAGGCTAAGGCTAGGTCACCCCTAGGCTTTGGCTAAGGCACCACTAGGCTTAGGCTAGGTCTCCCCTAGGCTTAGGCTAAGGCTGCGGCTCCCCTTGCCTCAGGCTAGTGCACCCCTAGACTCAGGCTAGGGGACCCTTAGGATTAGGCTAGGGCACCCCTAGGCTTAGGCTAGGGCACGCCTAGGCTTAGGCTAAGGCTAGGCTCCCCTAGCCTAAGGCTAGAGCACCCCTAGGCTTAGCCTAGGGTACCCCTAGGCTTAGGCAAAGGCACCCCTAGGCTTAGGCTAGGGCACCCCTAGGCTTAGGCTAGGGAATCCCTAGGCTTAGGCTAGGGCACACCAAGGCTTAGGCTAGGGCACACCTAGGCTTAGGCTAAGGCTAGGGCTCCCCTAGCCTAAGGCTAGTGCACCCCTAGGCTTAGGCTAGGGCACCCCTTGGCTTAGGCTAGGGCAACCCTAGGCTTTGGCTAGGGAACCCCTAGGCTTAGGATAGGGAACTTCTAAGCTTAGGCTAGGGCACCCCTAGGCTTAGACTAGGGCACCCCTAGGCTTAGGTTAAGGCTATGGCTCCCCTAGCCTAAGGCTAGTGCACCCCTAGGCTTAGGCTAGGGCACCCCTAGGCTTAGGCTAGGGCACCCCTAGGCTTTGGCTAGGGAACCCCTAGGCTTAGGATAGGGAACTTCTAAGATTAGGCTAGGGCACCCCTAGGCTTAGGCTAGGGCACCCCTAGGCTTAGGCTAAGGCTAGGGCTCCCCTAGCCTAAGGCTAGGCCACCCCTAGGCTTAGGCTAAGGCTAGGGATCCCCTAGCCCAAGGATAGGGCACTCCTAGGCTTTGGATAGGGCACCCGTAGGCTTAGGCTAAGGCTAGGGATCCCCTAGCCTAAGTCTAGAGCACCCCTAGGCTTAGGCTAGGGCACCCCTAGGCTAAAAGTAGGCCATCCTTAGGCTTAGGCTAAGGCACCCCTAAGCTTAGGCTTAGGCTAGGGCTAACCTAGGCTTAGGCTAGGGCACCCCTAGGCTTAGGCTAGGGAACCCCTACACTAAGGCTAGGGCACCCCTTGGCTTAGGCTAGGGCACCCCTAGGCTTAGGCTTAGGGCACCCCTACACTTAGGCTAAGGCAACGGCTCCCCTAGCCTCAGGCAAGGGCACCCTTATACTCAGGCTAGGGCACCCCTAAGCTTAGGCTTAGGCTAGGGCTCCCCTAGGCTTAGGATAAGGCTACGGCTTCCCTAGCCTCAGGCTAGTGCACCCCTAGACTCAGGCTATGGCACCCCTAGGCTTAGGCTAGGGCACCCCTAGGCTTAGGCTAGGGCACCCCTAGGCTTAGGCTAGGGCACCCCTAGGCTTAGGCTAAGGCTAGGTCACCCCTAGGCATAGGCTAAGGCACCACTAGGCTTAGGCTAGGGCACCCCAAGACTTAGGCTAGCGCACCCCTAGGCAGAGGCTAATGCACCCCTAAGCTGAGGCTAGGGCACCCCTAGGCTTAGGCTAAGGCTAGGGCTCCCCTAGCCTAGGGCTAGGGTACCCCTAGGCTTAAGCTAGGGCTCCTGTAGGCTTAGGCTAAGGCTTGGGCACCCCTAGCCTAAGGCTTGGGCACCCCTAGGCTTTGGCTAGGGCACCCGTAGGCTTAGGAGAGGGAACTTCTAAGTTTAGTCTAGGGCACCCCTAGGTTTAGGCTAAGGCTAGGGATCCCCTAGCCTAAGGCTAGGGCACTCCTAGGCTTAGGCTAGGGCACCCGTAGGCTTAGGCTAGGGCACCTCTAGACTTAGGCTAGGGCACCCCTAGGCTTAGGTTTAGGCTAGGGCACCTCTAGGCTTAGGCTAGGGCACCCCTAGACTTAGGCTAGGGCAACGCAAGGCTTAGGCTAAGGCACCCCTAGGCTTACGCTAAGGTTAGGGCTCCCCTAGCCTAAGGATAGGGCACCTCTACGCTTAGGCTAGGGCACCCTAGGCTTTGGTTAGGGCACCCCTAGGCTTAGGCTAGGGCACTTCTAGGCTTAGGCTAGGGCAGCCCTAGGCTTAGGCTAGGGCACCCCTAGGCTTAGGCTAGGGCACCCCTAGGCTTAGGCTAAGGCTAAGGCTCCCCTAGCCTAAAGCTAGGGCACCCCTAGGCTTAGGCTTGGGCACCCCTATGCTTAGGCTAGGGCACCCCTAGGATTAGGCTAGGGCAACCCTAGGCTTAGGCTAAGTCTATGGTTCCCCTACCCTACGGCTAGGACACCCATAGGCTTGGGCTAGGGCACCCCTAGGCTTAGGCTAGAGCACCCCTACGATTAGGCTAAGGCTAGGGCTCCCCTAGCCTAAGGCTAGGGCACCCCTAGGTTTAGGCTAGGACACTCCTAGGCTTAGGCTAGGGCACCCGTAGGCTTAGGCTAGAGCACCCCTAGGCTTAGGCTTGGGTACCCTTAGGCTTAGACTAGGGCACCCCTAGGCTTAGGCTAGGGCACGCCTAGGCTTAAGCTAGAGCACCCCTAGGCTTAGGCTAGGACACCACTAGGCTTAGGCTAGGGCACCGCTAGGCTTAGGCTAAGGCTAGGGTTTCCCTAGCCTATGGCTAGGGCACCCCTAGGCTTAGGCTAGGGCACCCCTAGGCTTAGGTATGGAACCCCTAGGCTTAGGTTATGGCACCCCTATGCTTAGGCTAGGGCACCCCTAGATGTAGGCTAGGGCACCCCTAGGCTTAGGCTGGGGCACACCTAGACTTAGGCTAGGGCAACCCTAGGCTTAGCCTAAGGCTAGGGCTCCTCTAGCCTAACACTAGGGCATCCCTAGGCTTGGCTAGGGCACCCCTAGGCTTAGGCTAGGGCACCCCTAGGTTTAGGCTAGGGCACCCCCAAGCTTCGGCTAAGGCGAGGACTCCCCTAGCCTAAGGATAGGGTACCCCTAGGCTTAGACTAAGGCTAGGGCTCCCCTAGCCTAAGGCTAGGGCACCCCTAAGCTTAGGCTAAGGCACCCCTAGGCTTAGGCTAGGGCACCCCTAGGCTTAGGCTAGGGCACCCCTAGGCCTAGGCTAGGGCTCCCCTAGCCTAAGGCTGGGGCACCCCTAGACGCAGGCTATGGCATCGTAGGCTTAGGCTAGGGCACCCGTAGGCTCAGGCTAGGGCACCCCTAGGCTCAGGATAGGGCACGACTAGGCTTACGCTAAGGCTACGGCTCCCCTAGACTAAAGTTTGGGCACCCCTAGGTTTAGGCTAGGGCACCCCTAGGCTTAGGCTAGGGCAACAGTAGGTTTAGACTAGGGCACCCTTAGACTTAGGCTAAGGCAACGGTTCCCCTAGCCTCAGGCTAGGGCACCCCTAGACTCAGGCTAGGGCACCCCTAAGCTTAGGCTAGGGCAATCCTAGGCTTAGGCTAAGTCTAGGGCTCCCATAGGATCAGTCTAGGGCACCTCTAGGTTTAAACTAGGGCACCCCTAGGCTTATGCTAAGGCTAGGGCTCCCCTAGCCTAAGGCTACGGCACCCCTAGGCTTAGGCTAGAGCAAGCCTAGGCTTAGGAAAAGGCTAGGGCTCCCCTACCCTACGACTAGGGCACCTCTAGCCTTAGGCTAGGACACCCCTAGGCGTAGGCTAGAGCACCCCTAGCCTTAAGATAGGGCTCCCCTAGGCTTAGGATAAGGCTACGGCTTCCCTAGCCTCAGGCTAGTGCACCCCTAGACTCAGGCTATGGCGCCCCTAGGCTTAGGCTAGGGCACCCCTAGGCTTAGGCTAGGGCACCCCTAGGCTTAGGCTAGGCCACCCCTAGGCTTAGGCTAGGGCACCCCTAGGCTTAGGCTAAGGCTAGGGCTAACCTAGGCTTAGGCTAGGGCACCCCTAGGCTTAGGCTAGGGAACCCCTATACTAAGGCTAGGGCACCCCTAGGCTTAAGCTAGGGCACCACTAGGCTTAGGCTAGGGCACCCCTACACTTAGGCTAAGGCAACGGCTCCCCTAGCCTCAGGCAAGGGCACCCCTAGACTCAGGCTAGGGCACCCGTTAGCTTAGGCTAGGGCAATCCTAGGCTTAGGCTATGTCTAGGGCTCCCCTATCCTCAGGCTAGGGCACCCCTAGGCTCAGGCTATGGCACCCCTAGGCTTAGGCTAGGGCAATCCTAGGCTAGACTAACGTGAGGGCTACCCTAGCCTCAGGCTAGGGCATCCCTAGGCTTAGGCTAGGGCACCCCTAGGCTTAGGCTAGGGCACCCCTAGGCTTAGGCTAGGGCACCACTAGTCTTAGGCTAGGGCACCCCTAGGCTTAGGCTATGGCAAGGGCTCCCCTAGCCTATGGCTAGGGCACCCCTAGGCTTAGGCTAGGGCACCCCTAGGCTTAGGCAAAGGCACCCCTAGGCTTAGGCTAGGGCACCCCTAGGCTTAGGCTAGGGCACCCCTAGGCTTAAGCTAGGGCACCCGTAGGCTTAGGCTAAGGCTAGGGCTCCCCTAGGCTCAGCCTAGGGCACCCCTAGGCTTAGACTAGGGCACCCCTAGGCTTAGGCTAAGGCTTGGCCTCCCCTAGCCTAAGGCTACGGCACCCCTAGGCGCAGGCTATGGCTCCCCGAGGCTTAGGCTAGGACACACCTAGGCTTAGGAAAAGGCTTGGGCTCCCCTAGCCTAAGCTAGGGCACCTCTAGGTTTAGGCTAGGGCACCCCTAGGCTTAAGCTAGGGCTCCCCTAGGGTTAGGCTAAGGCTACGGCTCCCCTAGCCTCATAGTGCACCCCTAGACTCAAGCTATGGCACCCCTAAGCTTAGGCTAGGGCACCCCTAGGCTAAGGCTAGGGCACCCATAGCCTTAGGCTAGGGCACCCCTAGGCTTAGGCTAAGGTTAGGGCTCCCCTAGCCTAAGGCTAGAGCACCCCTAGGCTTAGGCTAGGACACCCCTAGGCTTAGGGTAGGCCATCCCTAGGCTTAGGCTAGGGACCCCTAGGCTTAGGCTAATGCTAGGGCTATCCTAGGCTTAGGCTAGGGCACCCCTAGGCTTAGGCTAGGGAACCTCTAGACTAAGGCTATGGCACCCCTAGGCTTAGGCTAGTGCACCCCTATTCTTAGGCTAGGGCACCCCTACACTTATGCTAAGGCAACGGCTCCCCTAGCCTCAGGCAAGGGCACCCCTAGACTCAGGCTAGGGCACCCGTTAGCTTAGGCTAGGACAATCCTAGGCTTAGGCTAAGTCTAGGACTCCCCTATCCTCAGGCTAGGGCACCCCTAGGCTCAGGCTAGGGCTCCCCTAGCCTAAGGCTAGGGCACACCAAGGCTTAGGCGAAGGCACCCCTAGTCTTAGGCTAGGGCTCCCTTAGGCTTAGGCTAAGGCTGCGGCTCCGCTTGCCTCAAGCTAGTGCACCCCTAGACTCAGGCTTGGCACCCCTAGGCTTAGGGTAGGGCAATCTTAGGCTAGACTAACGTTAGGGCTCCCCTAGCTTCAGGCTAGGGCACCCGTAGGCTCAGGCTAGGGCACCCTTAGACTCAGGCTAGGGCATCCCTAGGCTTAGGCTAGGGCACGCCTAGGCTTAGGCTAAGGCTAGGGCTACCCTTGCCTAAGGCTAGGGCAACTCTAGGCTTAGGCTAGGGCACCCCTAGGCTTAGGCTAAGGCTAGGGCTCCCCTAGCCTAAGGCTAGGGCACCCCTAGTCTTAAGCTAGGGCACCCGTAGGCTTAGGCTAAGGCTAGGGCACCCCTAGCCTAAGGCTAGGGCACTCCTAGGCTTAGGCTAGGGCAACCGTAGGCTTAGGCTAGGGCACCTCTAGACTTAGGCTAGGGCACCCCTAGGCTTAGGTTTAGGCTAGGGCACCCCTAGGCTTAGGCTAGGGCACCCCTAGGCTTAGGCTAGGGCAACCCAAGGCTTAGGCTAAGGCACCCCTAGGCTTACGCTAAGGTTAGGGCTCCCCTAGCCTAAGGCCAGGGCACCTCTACGCTTAGGCTAGGGCACCCTAGACTTTGGTTAGGGCACCCCTAGGCTTAGGCTAGGGCACTCCTAGGCTTAGGCTAGGCAGCCCTAGGCTTAGGCTAGGGCACCCCTAGGCTTAGGCTAGGGCACTCCTAGGCTTAGGCTAGGCAGAACTAGGCTTAGGCTAGGGCACCCCTAGGCTTAGGCTAGGGCACCCCTAAGCTTAGGCTAAGGCTAGGGCTCCCCTAGCCTAAGGCTAGGGCACCCCTAGGCTTAGGCTAGGGCACCCCTAGGATTAGGCTAGGGCAGCCCTATGCTTAGGCTAAGTCTAGGGCTTCCCTAGCCTAAGGCTAGGGCACCCATAGGCTTGGGATAGGGCACCCCTAGGCTTAGGCTAATGCTAGGGCTATCCTAGGCTTAGGCTAGGGCACCCCTAGGCTTAGGCTAGGGAACCTCTAGACTAAGGCTATGGCACCCCTAGGCTTAGGCTAGTGCACCCCTATTCTTAGGCTAGGGCACCCCTACACTTATGCTAAGGCAACGGCTCCCCTAGCCTCAGGCAAGGGCACCCCTAGACTCAGGCTAGGTCACCCGTTAGCTTAGGCTAGGACAATCCTAGGCTTAGGCTAAGTCTAGGACTCCCCTATCCTCAGGCTAGGGCACCCCTAGGCTCAGGCTAGGGCTCCCCTAGCCTAAGGCTAGGGCACACCAAGGCTTAGGCTAAGGCACCCCTAGTCTTAGGCTAGGGCTCCCTTAGGCTTAGGCTAAGGCTGCGGCTCCGCTTGCCTCAAGCTAGTGCACCCCTAGACTCAGGCTTGGCACCCCTAGGCTTAGGGTAGGGCAATCTTAGGCTAGACTAACGTTAGGGCTCCCCTAGCTTCAGGCTAGGGCACCCGTAGGCTCAGGCTAGGGCACCCTTAGACTCAGGCTAGGGCATCCCTAGGCTTAGGATTGGGCACCCCTTGGATTAGGCTAGGGCACCCCTAGGCTTAGGCTAAGGCACGCCTAGGCTTAGGCTAAGGCTAGGGCTACCCTTGCCTAAGGCTAGGGCAACTCTAGGCTTAGGCTAGGGCACCCCTAGGCTTAGGCTAAGGCTAGGGCTCCCCTAGCCTAAGGCTAGGGCACCCCTAGTCTTAAGCTAGGGCACCCGTAGGCTTAGGCTAAGGCTAGGGCACCCCTAGCCTAAGGCTAGGGCACTCCTAGGCTTAGGCTAGGGCAACCGTAGGCTTAGGCTAGGGCACCTCTAGACTTAGGCTAGGGCACCCCTAGGCTTAGGTTTAGGCTAGGGCACCCCTAGGCTTAGGCTAGGGCAACCCAAGGCTTAGGCTAAGGCACCCCTAGGCTTACGCTAAGGTTAGGGCTCCCCTAGCCTAAGGCCAGGGCACCTCTACGCTTAGGCTAGGGCACCCTAGACTTTGGTTAGGGCACCCCTAGGCTTAGGCTAGGGCACTCCTAGGCTTAGGCTAGGCAGACCTAGGCTTAGGCTAGGGCACCCCTAGGCTTAGGCTAGGGCACCCCTAAGCTTAGGCTAAGGCTAGGGCTCCCCTAGCCTAAGGCTAGGGCACCCCTAGGCTTAGGCTTGGGCACCCCTAGGATTAGGCTAGGGCAGCCCTATGCTTAGGCTAAGTCTAGGGCTTCCCTAGCCTAAGGCTAGGGCACCCATAGGCTTGGGATAGGGCACCCCTAGGCTTAGGCTAGGGCACCCCTAGGATTAGGCTAAGGCTAGGGCTCCCCGAGCCTAAGGCTAGGGCACCCCTAGGTTTAGGCTAGGACCCTCCTAGGCTTAGGCTAGGGCACCCTTAGGCTTAGACTAGGGCACCCCTAGGCTTAGGCTAGGGCACCCCTAGCCTTAAGCTAGGGCACCCCTAGGCTTAGGCTAGGACACCACTAGGCTTAGGCTAGGGCACCGCTAGGCTTAAGCAAAGGCTAGGGCTTCCCTAGCCTAAGGCTAGGGCACCCCTAACTTAGGCTAGGGCACCCCTAGGTTTAGGCTAGGGCACCCCTAGGCTTAGGCTATGGCTAATCTCCCCTAGGCTTAGGCTAGGGAACCCCTTAACTAAGGCTAGGGCACCCCTAGGCTTAGGCTAGGGCACCCCTAAGCTTAGGTATGGAACCCCTAGGCTTAGGTTATGGCACCCCTATTCTTAGGCTAGGGCACCCCTAGATGTAGGCTAGGGCACCCTAGGCTTAGGCTGGGGCACACTTAGGCTTAGGCTAAGTCTAGGGCTCCCCTAGCCTAAGGCGAGGGCACCCCTAGGCTTAGGCTAGGCACCCCTAGACTTAGGCTAGGGCAACCCTAGGCTTAGGCTAGGGCACCCTTAGGCTTATTCTAGGGCACCCCTAGGCTTAGGCTAAGGCTAGGGCTCCTCTAGCCTAACACTAGGGCATCCCTAGGCTTGGCTAGGGCACCCCTAGGCTTAGGCTAGGGCACCCCTAGGTTTAGGCTAGGGCACCCCCAAGCTTCGGCTAAGGCTAGGACTCCCCTAGCCTAAGGATAGGGCACCCCTAGGCTTAGACTAAGGCTAGGGCTCCCCTAGCCTAAGGCTAGGGCACCCCTAAGCTTAGGCTAGGGCACCCCTAGGTTTAGGCAAGGGAACCCCTAGGCTTAAGCTATGGCTAGGGCTCCCCTGGCCTACAGCTAGGGCACCCCTAGGCTTAGGCTAAGGCACCCCTAGGCTTAGGCTAGGGCACCCCTAGGCTTAGGCTAGGGCTCCCCTAGCCTCAGGCGAGGGCACCCGTAGGCTCAGGCTAGGGCACCCCTAGGCCCAGGATAGGGCACGACTAGGCTTACGCTAAGGCTAGGGCTCCCCTAGACTAAGGCTAGGGCACCCCTAGGTTTAGGCTAGGGCACCCCTAGGCTTAGGCTAGGGCAACCGTAGGTTTAGGCTAGGGCACCCTTAGACTTAGGCTAAGGCAACGGCTCCCCTAGCCTCAGGCTAGGGCACCCCTAGACTCAGGCTAAGGCACCCCTAAGCTTAGGCTAGGGCAATCCTAGGCTTAGGCTATGGCTAGGGCTCCCATAGGATCAGTCTAGGGCACCCCTAGGCTTAAACTAGGGCACCCCTAGGCTTAGGCTAAGGCTAGGGCTCCCCTAGCCTAAGGCTACGGCACCCCTAGGCTCAGGCTAGGGCACCCCGAGGCTTAGGCAAGGGCACCCCTAGGCTTAGGAAAAGGCTAGGGCTCCCCTACCCTATGGCTAGGGCACCTCTAGGCTTAGGCTAGGGCACCCCTAGGCTTAAGCTAGGGCACCCCTAGGCTTAAGATAGGGCTCCCCTAGGCTTAGGCTAGGGAACCCCTAGGCTTAGGCTAGGGCACCCCTAGGCTTAGGCTAGGCCACCCCTAGGCTTAGGCTAGGGCACCCCTAGGCTGAGGCTAAGGCTAGGGCTAACCTAGGCTTAGGCAAGGTCACCCCTAGGCTTAGGCTAAGGAACCCCTATACTAAGGCTAGGGCACCCCTAGGCTTAGGCTAGGGTACCCCTAGGCTTAGGCTAGGGCACCCCTACACTTAGGCTAAGGCAACGGCTCCCCTAGCCTCAGGCAAGGGCACCCCTAAACTCAGGCTAGGGCACCCGTTAGCTTAGGCTAGGGCAATCCTAGCCTTAGGCTAAGTCTAGGGCTCCCCTATCCTCAGGCTAGGGCACCCCTAGGCTCAGGCTATGGCACCCCTAGGCTTAGGCTACCGCACCCCTAGGCTTAGGCTAAGGCTAGGGCTCCCCTAGCCTAAGGCTAGGGCACCCTTATGCTTAGGCTAGGGCACCCCTAGGCTTAGTATAGGGCACCCGTAGTCTTAGGCTAGGGCACCCCTTGGCTTAGGCTAAGGCAAGGGCTCCCCTAGCCTATGGCTAAGGCACCCCTAGGCTTAGGCTAGGGCAACCCTAGGCTTAGGCAAAGGCACCCCTAGGCTCAGGCTAGGGCTCCCCTAGCATAAGGCTAGGGCACCCCAAGGCTTAGGCTAGGGCACCCCTAGTCTTAGGCTAGGGCTCCCCTTGGCTTAGGCTAAGGCTGCGGCTCCCCTTGCCTCAGGCAAGTGCACCCCTAGACTCAGGCTATGGCTCCCCTAGACTAAGGCTAGGGGACACCTAGGTTTAGGCTAGGGCACCACTAGGCTTAGGCTAGGGAACCCCTAGCCTAAGGCTAGGGCACCCCTAGGCTTAGGCTAGGGCACCCCTAGGCTTAGGCTAGGGCACCCCTAGACTTAGGCTAAGGCAACGGCTCCCCTAGCCTCAGGCTAGGGCACCCCTAGACTCAGGCTAGGGCACCCCTAAGCATAGGCTAGGGCACTCCTAGGCTTAGGCTAGGGCACCCCTAAGCTTAGGCTAAGGCTAGGACTCCCCTAGCCTAAGACTAGAGCACCCCTAAGCTTAGGCTAGGGCAACCCAAAGCTTAGGCTAGGCCAACCCTAGGCTTAGGCTAGGGCACCCCTAGGCTTAGGATAAGGCTAGGGCTAACCTAGGCTTAGGCTAGGGCACCCCTAGGCTTAGGCTAGGGAACCCCTAGACTAAAGCTAGGGCACCCCTAGGCTTAGGCAAGGGCACCCCTAGTCTTAGGCTAGGGCACCCCTACACTTAGGCTAAGGCAATGGCTCCCCTAGCCTCAGGCAAGGGCACCCCTAGACTCAGGCTAGGGCACCAGTTAGACTAGGCTAGGGCAATCCTAGGCTTAGTCTAAGGCAAGGGCTCCCCTAGCCTATGCCTAGGGCACCCCTAGGCTTAGGCTAGGGCAATCCTAGGCTTAGGCAAAGGCACCCCTAGGCTTAGGCTATGGCACCCCTTGGCTTAGGGTAGGGCACCCCTAGGCTTAAGCTAGGGCACCCCTAGGCTTAGGATAAGGCTAGGGCTAACCTAGGCTTAGGCTAGGGCACCCCTAGGCTTACGCTAGGGCACCCCTAGGCTTAGGCTAGGGCTCCCTAGGCTAAGGAACGGCTGCGGCTCCCCTTGCCTCAGGCTAGTGCACCCCTAGACTCAGGCTATGGCACCCCTAGGCTAAGGCTAGGGCAATCCTAGGCTAGACTAACGTCAGGTCTCCCCTAGCCTCAGGTTAGGGCACCCGTAGGCTCAGGCTAGGGCACCCCTAGGCTTAGTCTAGGGCACCCCTAGGCTTAGGCTAATGCTAGGCTCCTCTAGCCTAAGGCTGTAGCACCCCTAAGCTTAGGCTAGGGCACCCCTAGGCTTAGGCTAGGGCACCCCTAGCCTTAGGCTAAGGCTAGGACTCCCCTAGCCTAAGGCTAGGGCACCCCTAGGCTTAGGCTAGGGCACCCCTAGGCTTAGGATAGGGCACCACAAGGCTTAGGTTAGGGCACCCCTAGGCTTAGCCTAAGGCAAGGGCTCCCCTAGCTTCTGCCTAGGGCACCCCTAGGCTTAGGCTAGGGCAATCCTAGGCTTAGGCAAAGGCACCCCTAGGCTTAGGCTATGGCACCCCTTGGCTTAGGCTAGGGCACCCCTAGGCTTAGGGTAGGGCACCCCTAGGCTTAAGCTAGGGCACCCGTAGGCTTAGGCTAAGGCTAGGGCTCCCCTAGCCTAAGGCTAGGGCACTCCTAGGCTTAGGCTAGGGCACCCCTAGGCTTTGGCTAGCGCACCCCTAGGCTTAGGCTAAGGCTAGGGCTGTCCTAGCCTAAGGCTAGGGCACCCCTAGGCTTAGGCTAGGAAACCCCTAGGCTTAGGCTAGGGCTAGGTCACCCCTAGGCTTAGGCTAAGGCACCACGAGGCTTAAGCTAGGGCACCCCTAGGCTTAGGCTAGGGGACCCCTAGGCTTAGGCTAGGGTACCCCAAAGCTGAGGCTAGGGCACCCTTAAACTGAGGCTAGGGCACCCCTAGGCTTAGACTAAAACTAGGGCTACCCTAGCTTAAGGCTATGGCACCTATAGGCTTAGGCTAGGGCACCCCTAGGCTTAGGCTAAGGGTAGGGCTCCCCTAGCCTAAGGCTAGGGCACCCCTAGGCTTAGGCTGGGCAACCCTAGGCTTAAGCTAGGGCACCCGTAGGCTTAGGCTAAGGCTAGGGCACCCCTAGCCTAAGGCTAGGGCACCCCTAGGCTTTGGCTAGGGCACCCCTAGGCTTAGGCTTAGGCTAGGGCACCCCTAGCCTTAGGCTAGGGCACCCCTAGGCTTAGGCTAGGGCACACCTAGGCTTACGATAGGGCACCCCTAGGCTTAGGCTAGGGCACCCCTAGGCTTAGCCTAAGGCAAGGGCTCCCCTAGCCTATGCCTAGGGCACCCCTAGGCTTAGGCTAGGGCAATTCTAGGCTTAGGCAAAGGCACCCCTAGGTTTAGGCTATGGCACCCCTTGGCTTAGGGTAGGGCACCTCTAGGCTTAGGCTAGGGCACCCCTAGGCTTAAGCTAGGGCACCCGTAGGCTTAGGCTAAGGCAAGGGCTCCCCTAGCCTAAGGCTAGGGCACCCCTAGGCTTAGGGTAGGGCACCCCTGGGCTTCGGCTAGGGCACCCCTAGGCTTAGGATAGGGAACTTCTAAGCTTAGGCTAGGGCACCGCTAGGCTTAGGTTTGGGCACCCCTAGGCTTAAGCTAAGGCTAGCGCTCCCCTAGCCTAAGGCTAGGGCACTCCTAGGCTTTGGCTAAGGCACCCCTAGGCTTAGGCTAGAGCACCACGAGGCTTAAGCTAGGGCACCCCTAGGCTTAGGCTTAGGCTAGGGATCCCCTAGCCTAAGGCTAGGGCACTCCTAGGTTTAGGCTAGGGCACCCGTAGGCTTAGGTAGGGCACCCCTAGAATTAGGCTAGGGCACCCCTAGGCTTAATCTAAGGCTTGGGCTCCCATAGCCTAAGGCTAGGGCACCCCTAGGCTTAGGCTAGGGCACCCCTAGGCTTAGGCTAAGGCACCCCTAGGCTTACGCTAAGGTTAGGGCTCCCCTAGCCTAAGGCTAGGGCACCTCTAGGCTTAGGCTAGGGCACCCCTAGGCTTTGGCTAGCGCAACACTAGGCTTAGGCTAAGGCTAGGGCTGTCCTAGCCTAATGCTAGGGCACCCCTAGGCTTAGGCTAGGGAACCCCTAGGCTTAGGATAGGGCTAGGTCACCCCTAGGCTTAGGCTAAGGCACCACTAGGCTTAGGCTAGGGCACCCCTAGGCTTAGGCTAGGGCACCCTAGGCTTAGGCTACGGTACCCCAAAGCTGAGGCTAGGGCACCCCTAAACTGAGGCTAGGGCACACGTAGGCTTAGACTAAAACTAGGGCTACCCTATCTTAAGGCTATGGCCCCTATAGGCTTAGGCTAGGGCACCCCTAGGCTTAGGCTGGGCAACCCTAGGCTTAATCTAGGGCACCCCTAGGCTTAGGCTAAGGCTAGGGCTCCCCTAGCCTAAGGCTAGGGCACCCCTAGGCTTAGGCTGGGCAACCCTAGGCTTAAGCTAGGGCACCCGTAGGCTTAGGCTAGGCTAGGGCACCCCTAGCCTAAGGCTAGGGCACCCCTAGGCTTTGGCTAGGGCACCCCTAGGATTAGGCTAAGGCTAGGGCACTCCTAGGCTTAGGCTAGGGCACCCGTAGGCTTAGGTTAGGGCACCCCTAGACTTAGGCTAGGGCACCCCTAGGCTTAGCTTTAGGCTAGGGCACCCCTAGGCTTAGGCTAGGGCACCTCTATGCTTAGGCTAGGGCACCCCAAGGTTTAGCCTAAGGCACCCCTAGCTTACGCTAAGGTTAGGGCTCCCCTAGCCTAAGGGTAGGGCAGCCCTAAGCTTAGGCTAGGGCACCCCTAGGTTTTGGCTAGGGCGCCCCTAGGCTTAGGCTAAGGCTAGGGCTCCCCTGGCCTAAGGCTAGGGCACCCCTAGACTTAGGGTAGGGCAATCCTAGGCTAGACTAAGGCTAGGGCTCCCCTAGCTTCAGGCTAGGGCACCCGTAGGAGCAGGCTAGGGCACCCGTAGGCTCAGGCTAGGGCACCCCTAGGCTTAGGCTAAGGCTAGGGCTCCCCTGGCCTAAGGCTAGGGCACCCCTAGGCTTAGGGTAGGGCACCCCTAGGCTTAGGCTAAGGCTACGGCTCCCCTAGCCTCAGCTGGTGCACCCCTAGACTCAGGCTATGGCACCCTAGGCTTAGGCTAGGGCAATCCTAGGCTAGACTAAGGCTAGGGCTCCCCTAGCCTCAGGCTAGGGCACCCGTAGGCTCAGGCTAGGGCACGCCTAGGCTTAGGCTATGGCTAGGGCTCCCCTAGACTAAGGCTAGGGCACCCCTAGACTTAGGCTAAGGCAACGGCTCCCCTAGCCTCAGGCTAGGGCACACCTAGACTCGGCTTGGGCACCCCTAAGCTTAGGCTAGGGCAATCCTAGGCTTAGGCTAAGGCTAGGGCTCCCTTAGGCTCAGGCTAGGGCACCCCTAGGCTTAGACTAGGGCACCCCTAGGCTTAGGTTAAGGCTAGGGCTCTCCTAGCCTAAGGCTACGGCACCCCTAAGCTTAGGATAGGGCACCCTAGGCTTAGGCTAGGGCACAATTAGGCTTAGCCTAAGGCTAAGGCTCCCCTAGCCTAAGGCTAGAGCACCCCTAGGCTTAGGCTAAGGCTAGGGCTAACCTAGGCTTAGGCTAGGGCACCCCTACCCTTAGGCTAGGGAACCCCTAGACTAAGGCTAGGGCACCCCTAGGCTTAGGCTAGGGCACCCCTAGGCTTAGGCTAGGGCACCCCTACACTTACGCTAAGGCAACGGCTCCTCTAGCCTCAGGCAAGGGCACCCCTAGACAGGCTAGGCCAGCTGTTAGCTTAGGCCAGGACAATCCTAGGTTTAGGCTAAGTCTAGGGCTCCCCTATCCTCAGGCTAGGGCACCCCTAGGCTCAAGCTAGGGCTCCCCTAGCCTAAGGCTAGGGCACCCATAGGCTTAGGCTAGGGCACCCCTAGGTTTAGGCTAGGTCTCCCCTCGGCTTATGCTAAGGCTGTGGCTCCCCTTGCCTCAGGCTAGTGCACCCCTAGACTCAGGCTATGGCACCCCTAGGCTTAGGCTAGGGCAATCCTAGGCTAGACTAACGTTAGGGCTCCCCTAGCCTCAGGCTAGGGCACCCCTAGGATTAAGCTAGGGCACACCTAGGCTTAGGCTAGGGCACGCTTAGGCTTAGGCTAAGGCTAGGCTCCCCTAGCCTAAGGCTAGAGCACCCCTAGGCTTAGGCTAGGGTACCCCTAGGCTTAGGCAAAGGCACCCCTAGGCTTAGGCTAGGGCACCCCTAGGCTTAGGCAAAGGCACCCCTAGGCTTAGGCTAGGGCACCCGTAGGCTTAGGCTAGGGCATCCCTAGGATTAGGCTAGGGCACCCGTAGGCTTAGGCTAGGGCACTTCTAGACTTAGGCTAGGGCACCCCTAGGCTTAGGTTTAGGCTAGGGCACCCCTAGGCTTAGGCTAGGGCACCCCTAGGCTTAGGCTAGGGCAACGCAAGGCTTAGGCTAGGGCACCCCTAGGCTTAGGCTAGGGCACCCCTAGGCTTAGGTTAAAGCTAGGGCTCCCCTAGCCTAAGGCTAGGGCACCCCTAGGCTTAGGCTAGGGCACCCCTAGGCTTAGTCTAGGGCAACCCTAGGCTTAAGCTAGGGCACCCCTAGGCTTAGGCTAAGGCTAGGGATCCCCTAGCCTAAGGCTAGAGCACCCTTAGGCTTAGGCTAGGGCACCCCTAGGCTAAGGGTAGGCCATCCCCAGGCTTAGGCTAAGGGACCCCTAGGCTTAGGCTAAGGCTAGGGCTAATCTAGGCTTAGGTTAGGGCACCCCTAGGGTTAGGCTAGGGAACCCCTACACTAAGGCTAGGGCACCCCTAGGCTTAGGCTAGGGCACCCCTACACTTAGGCTAAGGCAACGGCTCCCCTAGCCTCAGGCAAGGGCACCCCTAGACTCAGGCTAGGGCACCCATAAGCTTAGGCTAGGTCAATCCTAGGCTTAGGCTAAGTCTAGGGCTCCCCTATCCTCAGGCTAGGGCACCCCTAGGCTCAGGGTAGGGCTCCCCTAGCCTAAGGCTAGGGCACCGCAAGGCTTAGTTTAGGGCACCCCTAGTCTTAGGCTAGGGCTCCCATAGGCTTAGGCTAAGGCTGCGGCTCCCCTTGCCTCATTCTAGTGCACCCCTAGACTCAGGCTATGGCACCCCTAGGCTTAGGCTAGGGCAATCCTAGGCTAGACTAACGTTAGGGCTCCCCTAGCTTCAGGCTAGGGCACCCGTAGGCTAAGGCTAGGTCACGCTTAGACTCAGGCTAGGGCATCCCTAGACTTAGCCTAGGGCACCCCTTGAATTAGGCTAGGGCACCCCTAGGCTTAGGCTAGGGCACGCCTAGGCTTAGGCTAAGGCTAGGCTTCCCTAGCCTAAGGCTAGAGCACCCCTAGGCTTAAGCTAGGGCACCCCTAGGCTTAGGCAAAGGCACCCCTAGGCTTAGGCTAGGGCACCCGTAGGCTTAGCCTAAGGCTAGGGATCCCCTAGCCTAAGGCTAGAGCACCCCTAGGCTTAGGCTAGTGCACCCCTAGGCTAAGGGTAGGCCATCCCTAGGCATAGGCTAGGGCACCCCTAGGCTTAGGCTAAGGCTAGGGCAAACCTAGGCTTACGCTAGGGCACCCCTAGGCTTAGGCTAGGGCACCCCAAGGCTTAGGCTAGGGCACCCCTACACTTAGGCTAAGGCAACGACTCCCCTAGCCTCAGGCAAGGGCACCCTTAGACTCAGGGTAGGGCACCCGTTAGCTTAGGCTAGGACAATCCTAGGCTTAGGCTAAGTCTAGGGCTCCCCTATCCTCAGGCTAGGGCACCCCTAGGCTCAGGCTAGGGCTACCCTAGCCTAAGGCTAGGGCACCCCTAGGCTTAGACTAGGGCACCCCTAGGCTTAGGCTAAGGATTGGGCTCCCCTAGCCTAAGCCTACGGCACCCCTAGGCTCAGGCTAGGGCACCCCTAGGCTTAGGCTAGGGCACGCCTAGGCTTAGGCTAAGGCTAGGTTTCCTAGCCTAAGGCTAGAGCACCCCTAGGCTTAGGCTATGGCACCCCTAGGCTTAGGCAAAGGCACCCCTAGGCTTAGGCTAGGGCACCCCTAGGCTTAGGCAAAGGCACCCCTGGGCTTAGGCTAGGGCACCCCTAGGCTTAGGCTTGGTCACTCCTAGGCTTAGGCTAGGGCACCCCTAGGCTTAGGCTAAGGCTAGGTCACCCCTAATCTTAGGCTAAGGCACCACTAGGCTTAGGCTAGGGCACCCCAAGGCTTACGCTAAGGCACCCCTAGGCTTACGCTAAGGTTAGGGCTCCCCTAGCCTAAGACGAGGGCACCTATAGGCTTAGGCTAGGGCACCCCTAGGCTTTGGCTAGGGCACCCCTAGGCTTAGGCTAAGGCTAGGGCTCTCCTAGCCTAAGGCTAGGGCACCCCTAGGCTTAGGTTAGGGCACCCCTAGGCTTCGGCTAGGGCACCCCTAGGCTTAGGCTAAGACTAGGTCACCCCTAGGCTTAGGCTAAGGCACCACTAGGCCTAGGCTAGGGCACCCCAAGACTTAGGCTAGAGCACCACTAGGCTGAGGCTAGTGCACCCCTAAGCTGAGGCTAGGGCACCCCTAGGGTTTGGCTAAGGCTAGGGCTCCCCTAGCCTAAGTCTAGGGCCCCCCTAGGCTTAAGCTAGGGCACCTGTAGGCTTAGGCTAAGGCTAGGGCTACCCTAGCCTAAGGCTAGGGCAACTCTAGGCTTAGGCAGGGGCACCCCTAGGCTTAGGCTAAGGCTAGGGCTAACCTAGGCTTAGGCTAGGGCACCCCTAGGCTTAGGCTAGGGAACCCCTAGACTAAGGCTAGGGCACCCCTAGGCTTAGGCTAGGGCACCCCTAGGCTTAGGCTAGTGCACCCCTACACTTACGCTAAGGCCACGGCTCCCCTAGCCTCAGGCAAGGGCACCCCTAGACTCAGGCTAGGCCACCTGTTAGCTTAGGCTTGGACAATCCTAGGCTTAGGCTAAGTCTAGGGCTCCCCTATCCTCAGGCTAGGGCACCCCTAGGCTCAAGCTAGGGCTCCCCTTGCCTCAGGCTAGTGCACCCCTAGGCTTAGGCTAGGGCAATCCTAGGCTAGACTAACGTTAGGGCTCCCCTAGCCTCAGGCTAGGGCACCCGTAGGCTCAGGCTAGGGCACCCTTAGACTCAGGCTAGGGCACCCCTAGACTTAGGCTAGGGAACCCCTAGGATTAGGCTAGGGCACCCCTAGGCTTAGGCTAGGGCACGCCTAGGCTTACGCTAAGGCTAGGCTCCCCTAGCCTAAGGCTAGAGCACCCCTAGGCTTAGGCTAGGGTACCCCTAGGCTTAGGCAAAGGCACCCCTAGGCTTAGGCTAGGGCACCCCTAGGCTTAGGCAAAGGCACCCCTAGGCTTAGGCTAGGGCACCCCTAGGCTTAGGCTAGGGCATCCCTAGGCTTAGGTTAGGGCACACCAAGACTTAGGCTAGGGCACACCTAGGCTTAGGCTAAGGCTAGGGATCCCCTAGCTTAAGGCTAGTGCACCCCTAGTCTTAGGCTAGGGCACCCCTAGGCTTAGGCTAGGGCACCCCTAGGCTTTGGCTAGGGAACCCCTAGCCTTAGGATAGGGAACTTCTAAGCTTAGGCTAGGGCACCCCTAGGCTTAAGCTAGGGCACCCCTAGGCTTAGGCTAAGGCTAGGGCTCCCCTAGCCTAAGGCTAGGGCACCCCAAGGCTTAGCCTAGGGTACCCCGAGTCTTAGGCTAGGGCTCCCCTAGGCTTAGGCTAAGGCTGTGGCTCCCGTTGCCTCAGGCTAGTGCACCCCTAGACTCAGGCTATGGCACGCCTAGGCTTAGGCTAGGGCAATCCTAGGCTAGACTAACGTTAGGGCTCCCCTAGTTTCAAGCTAGGGCACCCGTAGGCTCAGGCTAGGACACCCTTAGACTCAGGCTAGGGCATCCCTAGACTTAGGCTAGGGCACCCCTTGGATTAGGCTAGGGCACCCCTAGGCTTAGGCTAGGGCACGCCTAGGCTTAGGCTAAGGCTAGGCTTTCCTAGCCTAAAGCTAGAGCACCCCTAGGCTTAAGCTAGGGCACCCCTAGGCTTAGGCAAAGGCACCCCTAGGCTTAGGCTAGGGCACCCGTAGGCTTAGGCTAAGGCTCGGGATCCCCTAGCCTAAGGCTAGAGCACCCCTAGGCTTAAGCTAGGGCACCCTTAGGCTTAGGCTAAGGCTAGGGCTAACCTAGGCTTAGGCTAGGGCACCCCTAGGCTTAGGCTAGGGAACCCCTACACTAAGGCTAGGGCACCCCTAGGCTTAGGCTAGGGCACCCCTAGGCTTAGGCTAGGGCACCCATACACTTAGGCTAAGGCAACGACTCCCCTAGCCTCAGGCAAGGGCACCCTTAGACTCAGGCTAGGGCACCCGTTAGCTTAGGCTAGGACAATCCTAGGCTTAGGCTAAGTCTAGGGCTCCCTTATCCTCAGGCTTGGGCTCCCCTAGCCTAAGGCTACGGCACCCCTAGGTTCAGGCTAGGGCACCCCGAGGCTTAGGCTAGGGCACACCTAGGCTTGGGAAAAGGCTAGGGCTCCCCTATCCTAAGGCTAGGGCACCTCTAGGCTTAGGCTAGGGCACCCCTAGGCTTAGGCTAGGGCACCCCTAGGCTTAAGCTAGGGCTCCCCTAGGGTTAGGCTAAGGCTACGGCTCGCCAAGCCTCATAGTGCACCCCTAGACTCAGGCTAGGGCACCCGTTAGCTTAGGCTAGGACAATCCTAGGCTTAGGCTAAGCCTAGGGCTCCCCTATCCTCAGGCTATGGCACCCCTAGGCTCAGGCTAGGGCTCCCCTAGCCTAAGGCTAGGGCACCCCAAGGCTTAGGCTAAGGCACCCCTAGTCTTAGGCTAGGGCTCCCCTAGGCTTAGGCTAAGGCTGCGGCTCCCGTTGCCTCAGGCTAGTGCACCCCTAGACTCAGGCAAAGGCACCCCTAGGCTTAGGCTAGGGCACCCGTAGGCTTAGGCTAAGGCTAGGGATCCCCTAGCCTAAGGCTAGAGCACCCCTAGGCTTAAGCTAGGGCAACTCTAGGCTTAGGCTAAAGCTAGGGCTAACCTAGGCTTAGGCTAGGGCACCCCTAGGCTTAGACTAGGGAACCCCTACACTAAGGCTAGGGCACCCCTAGGCTTAGGGTAGGGCACCCCTAGGCTTAGGCTAGGGCACCCATACACTTAGGCTAAGGCAACGACTCCCCTAGCCTCAGGCAAGGGCACCCTTAGACTCAGGCTAGGGCACCCGTTAGCTTAGGCTAGGACAATCCTAGGCTTAGGCTAAGTCTAGGGCTCCCCTATCCTCAGGCTAGGGCACCCCTAGGCTCACGCTAGGGCACCCCTAGGCTTAGACTAGGGCACCCCTAGGCTTAGGCTAAGGCTTGGGCTCCCCTAACCTAAGGCTACGGCACCCCTAGGCTCAGGCTAGGGCTCCCCTAGGCTTAGGCTAGGGCACCCCTAGGCTTAGGCTAGGGCTCCCCTAGGCTTAGGCTAATGCTGCAGCTCCCCTTGCCTCAGGCTAGTGCACCCCTAGACTCTGGCTTGGGCACCCCTAAGCTTAGGCTAGGGCAATCCTAGTCTTAGGCTAAGGCTAGGGCTCCCCTAGGCTCAGGCTAGGGCACCCCTAGTCTTAGACTAGGGCACCCCTAGGCTTAGGATAAGGCTTGGGCTCCCCTAGCCTAAGCCTACGGCACTCCTAGGCTCAGGCTAGGGCACCCCTAGGCTTAGGCTAGGGCACGCCTAGGCTTAGGCTAAGGCTAGGTTTCCTAGCCTAAGGCTAGAGCACCCCTAGGCTTAGGCTAGGGCATCCCTAGGCTTAGGCAAAGGCACCCCTAGGCTTAGGCTAGGGCACCCCTAGGCTTAGGCAAAGGCACCCCTGGGCTTAGGCTAGGGCACCCCTAGGCTTAGGCTTGGTCACTCCTAGGCTTAGGCTAGGGCACCCCTAGGCTTAGGCTAAGGCTAGGTCACCCCTAATCTTAGGCTAAGGCACCAATAGGCTTAGGGTAGGGCACCCCAAGGCTTAGGCTAAGGCACCCCTAGGCTTACGCTAAAGTTAGGGCTCCCCTAGCCTAAGACTAGGGCACCTAGGCTTTGGCTAGGGCACCCCTAGGCTTAGGCTAAGGCTAGGGCTCTCCTAGCCTAAGGCTAGTGCACCCCTAGGCTTAGGTTAGGGCACCCCTAGGCTTCGGCTAGGGCACCCCTAGGCTTAGGCTAGGGCACCCCTAGGCTTAGGCTAAGACTAGGTCACCCCTAGGCTTAGGCTAAGGCACCACTAGGCTTAGGCTAGGGCACCCCTAGGCTTAGGCTAGCGCACCCCTAGGCTGAGGCTAGTGCACCCCTAAGCTGAGGCTAGGGCACCCCTAGGCTTAGGCTAAGGCTAGGGCTCCCCTAGCCTAAGGCTAGGGCACCCCTAGGCTTAAGCTAGGGCACCTGTAGGCTTAGGATAAGGCTAGGGCTACTCTAGCCTAAGGCTAGGGCAACTCTAAACTTAGGCTAGGGCACCCCTAGGCTTAGGCTAAGGCTACGGCTAACCTAGGCTTAGGCTAGGGCACCCCTAGGCTTAGGCTAGGGAACCCCTAGACTAAGGCTAGGGCACCCCTAGGCTTAGGCTAGGGCACCCCTACACTTACGCTAAGGCCACGGCTCCCCTAGCCTCAGGCAAGGGCACCCCTAGACTCAGGCTAGGCCACCCGTTAGCTTAGGCTAGGACAATCATAGGCTTAGGCTAAGTCTAGGGCTCCCCTATCCTCAGGCTAGGGCACCCCTAGGCTCAAGCTAGGGCTCCCCTAGCCTAAGGTTAGGGCACCCCTAGGCTTAGGCTAGGGCTGCGGCTCCCCTTGCCTCAGGCTAGTGCACCCCTAGGCTTAGGCTAGGGCAATCCTAGGCTAGATTAACGTTAGGGCTCCCCTAGCCTCAGGCTAGGGCACCCGTAGGCTCAGGCTAGGGCACCCTTAGACTCAGGCTAGGGCACCCCTAGACTTAGGCTAGGGCACCCCTAAGATTAGGCTAGGGCACCCCTAGGCTTAGGCTAGGGCACGCCTAGGCTTGGGCTAAGGCTAGGCTCCCCTAGCCTAAGACTAGAGCACCCCTAGGCTTAGGCTAGGGTACCCCTAGGCTTAGGCAAAGGCACCCCTAGGCTTAGGCTAGGGCACCCCTAGGCTTAGGCTAGGGCACCCCTAGGCTTAGGCTAGGGCATCCCTAGGCTTAGGCTAGGGCACACCAAGACTTAGGCTAGGGCACACCTAGGCTTAGGCTAAGGCTAGGGATCCCCTAGCCTAAGGCTAGTGCACCCCTAGTCTTAGGCTAGGGCACCCCTAGGCTTAGGCTAGGGAACCCCTAGGCTTAGGATAGGGAACTTCTAAGCTTAGGCTAGGGCACCCCTAGGCTTAGGCTAGGGCACCCCTAGGATTAGGCTAAGGCTAGGGCACCCCTAGCCTAAGGCCAGGGCACCCCTAGGCTTAGGCTAGGGCACCCCTAGGCTTAGTCTAGGGTAACCCTAGGCTTAAGCTAGGGCACCCCTAGGCTTAGGCTAAGGCTAGGGATCCCCTAGCCTAAGAATTGGGCACTCCTAGGCTTAGGCAAGGGCACCCGTAGACTTAGGCTAAGGCTAGGGATCCCCTAGCCTAAGGCTAGAGCACCCCTAGGCTAAGGCTAGGGCACCCCGAGGCTAAGGGTAGGCCATCCCTAGGCTTAGGCTAGGGCACCCCTAGGCTTAGGCTAAGGCTAGGGCTAACCTAGGCTTAGGCTAGGGCACCCCTAGGCTTAGGCTAGGGAACCCCTACACTAAGGTAGGGCACCCCTAGGCTTAGGCTAGGGCAACCCTAGGCTTAGGCTAGGGCACCCCTACACTTAGGCTAATGCAACGACTCCCCTAGCCTCAGGCAAGGGCACCCTTAGACTCAGGCTAGGGCACCCATTAGCTTAGGCTAGGACAATCCTAGGCTTAGGCTAAGTCTAGGGCTCCCTTATCCTAAGGCTAGGGCTCCCCTAGCCTAAGGCTAGGGCACCCCTAGGCTTAGGCTAGGGCACCCCTAGGCGTAGGCTAGGGCTCCCCTAGGCTTAGGCTAAGGCTGCGGCTCCCCTTGCCTCAGGCTACTGCACCCCTAGACTCAGGCTTGGGCACCCCTAAGCTTAGGCTAGGGCAATCCTAGGCTTAGGCTACGGCTAGGGCTCCCCTAGGCTCAGGCTAGGGCACCCCTAGGCTTAGACTAGGGCACCCCTAGGCTTAGGCTAAGGCTTGGGCTCCCCTAGCCTAAGGCTACGGCACCCCTAGGTTCAGGTTAGGGCACCCCGAGGCTTAGGCTAGGGTACACCTAGGCTTATGAAAAGGCTAGGGCTCCCCTATCCTAAGGCTAGGGCACCTCTAGGCTTAGGCTAGGGCACCCCTAGGCTTAGGCTAGGGCACCCCTAGGCTTAAGCTAGGGCTCCCCTAGGGTTAGGCTAAGGCTACGGCTCTCCAAGCCTCATAGTGCACCCCTAGACTCAGGCTATGGCACCCCTAAGCTTAGGCTAGGGCACCATTAGGCTTAGGCTAGGGCACCCCTAGGCTTAGGCTAGGGCACCCCTAGGCTTAGCGTAAGGCTAGGGCTCCCCTAGCCTAAGGCTAGAGCACCCCTAGGCTTAGGCTAGGGCACCCCTAGGCTTAGGGTAGGCCATCCCTAGGCTTAGGCTAGGGCACCCCTAGGCTTAGGCTAGGGAACCCCTAAACTAAGGCTAGGGCACCCCTATGCTTAGGCTAGGGCACCCCTAGTCTTAGGCTAGGGCACCCCTACACTTAGTCTAAGGCAACGGCTCCCCTAGCCTCAGGCAAGGGCACCCCTAGACTCAGGCTAGGCCACCCGTTAGCTTAGGCTAGGACAATCCTAGGCTTAGGCTAAGTCTAGGGCTCCCCTATCCTCAGGCTAGGGCACCCCTAGGCTCAGGCTAGGGCTCCCCTAGCCTAAAGCTAGGGCACCCCTAGTCTTAGGCTAGGGCTCTCCTAGGCTTAGGCTAAGGCTGCGGCTCCCGTTGCCTCAGGCTAGTGCATCCCTAGACTCAGGCTATGGCACCCCTAGGCTTAGGCTAGGGCAATCCTAGGCTATACTAACGTTAGGGCTCCCCCAGCTTCAAGCTAGGGCACCCGTAGGCTCAGGCTAGGGCACCCTTAGACTCAGGCTAGGGCATCCCTAGACTTAGGCTAGGGCACCCCTTGGATTAGGCTAGGGCATCCCTAGGCTTAGGCTAGGGCACGCCTAGGCTTAGGCTAAGGCTAGGCTTCCCTAGCCTAAAGCTAGAGCACCCCTAGGCTTAAGCTAGGGCACCCCTAGACTTAGGCAAAGGCACCCCTAGGCTTAGGCTAGGGCACCCGTAGGCTTAGGCTAAGGCTAGGGATCCCCTAGCCTAAGGCTAGAGAACCCCTAGGCTTAAGCTAGGGCACCCCTAGGCTAAGGGTAGGCCATTCATAGGCTTAGGCTAGGGCACCCCTAGGCTTAGGCTAAGGCTAGGGCTAACCTAGGCTTAGGCTAGGGCACCCCTAGGCTTAGGCTAGGGAACCCCTACACTAAGGCTAGGGCACCCCTAGGCTTAGGCTAGGGCACCCCTAGGCTTAGGCTAGGGCACCCATACACTTAGGCTAAGGCAACGACTCCCCTAGCCTCAGGCAAGGGCACCCTTAGACTCAGGCTAGGGCACCCGTTAGCTTAGGCTAGGACAATCCTAGGCTTAGGCTAAGTCTAGGGCTCCCCTATCCTCAGGCTAGGGCACTCCTAGGCTCACGCTAGGGCACCCCTAGGCTTAGGCTAAGGCTTGGGCTCCCCTAGCCTAAGGCTACGGCACCCCTAGGCTCAGGCTAGGGCACCTCTAGGCTTAGGCTAGGGCACCCCTAGGCTTAGGCTAGGGCACCCCTAGGCTTAAGCTAGTGCTCCCCTAGAGTTAGGCTAACGCTACGGCTCCCCAAGCCTCATAGTGCACCCCTAGACTCAGGCAATGGCACCCCTAAGCTTAGGCTAGGGCACCCCTACCCTTAGGTTAGGGCACCCCTAGGCTTAGGCTAGGGCAAACCTAGGCTTAGGCTAAGGCTAGGGCTCCCCTAGCCTAAGGCTAGAGTACCCCTAGGATTAGGCTAGGGCACCCCAAGGCTTAGGCTAAGGCTAGGGCTAACCTAGGCTTAGGCTAGGGCACCCCTAGTCTTAGGCTAGGGCACCCCTACACTTAGGCTAAGGCAACGGCTCCCCTAGCCTCAGGCAAGGGCACCCCTAGACTCAGGCTAGGGCACCCGTTACCTTAGGCTAGGACAATCCTAGGCTTAGGCTAAGTCTAGGGTTCCCCTATCCTCAGGCTAGGGCACCCCTAGGCTCAGGTTAGGTCTCTCCTACTCTAAGGCTAGGGAACCCCAAGGCTTAGGCTAGGGCACCCATAGTCTTAGGCTAGGGCTCCCCTAGGCTTAGGCTAAGGCTGCGGCTCCACTTGCCTCAGGCTAGTGCACCCCTAGACCCAGGCTATGGCACCCCTAGGCTTAGGCTAGGGAAATCCTAGGCTAGACTAATGTTAGGGCTCCCCTAGCTTCAGGCAAGGGCACCCGTAGGCTCAGTCTAGGGCACTCTTAGACTCAGGCTAGGGCATCCCTAGACTTAGGCTAGGGCACCCCGTGGATTAGGCTAGGGCACCCCTAGGCTTAGGCTAGGGCACGCCTAGGCTTAGGCTAAGGCTAGGCTTCCCTAGCCTAAGGCTAGAGCACCCCTAGGCTTCGGCTAGGGCACACCTAGGCTTAGGCAAAGGCACCCCTAGGCTTAGGCTAGGGCACCGCTAGGCTTAGGCAAAGGCACCCCTGGGCTTAGGCTAGGGCACCCCTAGGCTTAGGCTAGGGCACTCCTAGGCTTAGGCTAGGGCGCCCCTAGGCTTAGGCTAAGGCTAGGTCACCCCTAGGCTTAGGCTAAGGCACCACTAGGCTTAGGCTAGGGCACCCCAAGGCTTACGCTAAGGTACCCCTAGGCTTACGCTAAGGTTAGGGCTCCCCAAGCCTAAGACCTAGGGCACCTCTAGGCTTAGGCTAGGGCACCCCTAGGCTTTGGCTAGGGCACCCCTAGGCTTAGGCTAAGGCTAGGGCTCTCCTAGCCTAAGGCTAGGGCACCCCTAGGCTTAGGCTAGGGCACCCCTAGGCTTAGGCTAGGGCACCCCTAGGCTTAAGCTAGGGCACCCCTAGGCTTAGGCTAAGGCTAGGTCACCCCTAGGCTTAGGCTAAGGCACCACTAGGCTTAGGCTAGGGCACCCCAAGACTTAGGCTAGCGCACCCCTAGGCTGAGGCTAGTGCACCCCTAAGCTGAGGCTAGGGCACCTCTAGGCTTAGGCTAAGGCTAGGGCTCCCCTAGCCTAAGGCTAGGGCACCCCTAGGCTTAAGCTAGGGCACCTGTAGGCTTAGGCTAAGGCTAGGGCTACCCTAGCCTAAGGCTAGGGCAACTCTAGGCTTAGGCTAGGGAACCACTAGGCTTAGGCTAAGGCTAGGGCTCCCCTAGCCTAAGGCTAGGTCACCCCTAGGCTTAAGCTAGGGCACCCGTAGGCTAAGGCTATGGCTAGGGCACCCCTAGCCTAAGGCTAGGGCACCCCTAGACTTTGGCTGGGGCACCCATAGGCTTAGGATAGGGCACTCCTAGGCTTAGGCTAAGGCTAGGGTTCCCCTACCCTAAGGCTAGGGCACCCCTAGGCTTAATTTAGGGCATCCCTAGGCTTAGGTTAGGGCACTCCTAGGCTTAAGCTAGGGCACCCCTAGGCTTAGGCTAAGGCTAGGGATCCCCTAGCCTAAGGCTAGGGCACTCCTAGGCTTAGGCTAGGGCACCCGTAGGCTTAGGCTAGGGCACCTCTAGACTTAGGCTAGGGCACCCCTAGGCTTAGGTTTAGGCTAGGGAACCCCTAGGCTTAGGCTAGGGCATCCCTAGGCTTAGGGTAGGGCAACCCAAGGCTTAGGCTAAGGCACCCCTGGCTTACGCTAAGGTTAGGGCTCCCCTAGCCTAAGGTTAGGGTACCTCTACGCTTAGGCTAAGGCACCCTAGGCTTTGGTTAGGGCACCCCTAGGCTTAGGCTAGGGCACTCCTAGGCTTAGGCTAGGGCAGCCCTAGGCTTAGGCTAGGGCACCCCTAGGCTTAGGTTAGGGCACCCCTAGGCTTAGGCCAAGGCTAGGGCTCCCCTAGCCTAAGGCTAGGGCACCCCTAGGCTTAGGCTTGGGCACCCCTAGGCTTAGGCTAGGGCACCCCTAGGATTAGGCTAGGGCAGCTCTAGCCTTAGGCTAAGCCTTGGACTCCCCTAGCCTAAGGTTAGGGCACCCATAGGCTTGGGCTAGGGCACCCCTAGGCTTAGGCTAGGGCACCCCTAGGATTAGGCTAGGGCACCCATACACTTAGGCTAAGGCAACGACTCCCCTAGCCTCAGGCAAGGGCACCCTTAGACTCAGGCTAGGGCACCCGTTAGCTTAGGCTAGGACAATCCTAGGCTTAGGCTAAGTCTAGGGCTCCCCTATCCTCAGGCTAGGGCACTCCTAGGCTCACGCTAGGGCACCCCTAGGCTTAGGCTAAGGCTTGAGCTCCCCTAGCCTAAGGCTACGGCACCCCTAGGCTCAGGCTAGGGCACCTCTAGGCTTAGGCTAGGGCACCCCTAGGCTTAGGCTAGGGCACCCCTAGGCTTAAGCTAGTGCTCCCCTAGAGTTAGGCTAACGCTACGGCTCCCCAAGCCTCATAGTGCACCCCTAGAATCAGGCAATGGCACCCCTAAGCTTAGGCTAGGGCACCCCTAGCCTTAGGTTAGGGCACCCCTAGGCTTAGGCTAGGGCAACCCTAGGCTTAGGCTAAGGCTAGGGCTCCCCTAGCCTAAGGCTAGAGTACCCCTAGGATTAGGCTAGGGCACCCCAAGGCTTAGGCTAAGGCTAGGGCTAACCTAGGCTTAGGCTAGGGCACCCCTAGGCTAAGGGTAGGCCATTCATAGGCTTAGGCTAGGGCACCCCTAGGCTTAGGCTAAGGCTAGGGCTAACCTAGGCTTAGGCTAGGGCACCCCTAGGCTTAGGCTAGGGAACCCCTACACTAAGGCTAGGGCACCCCTAGGCTTAGGCTAGGGCACCCCTAGGCTTAGGCTAGGGCACCCATACACTTAGGCTAAGGCAACGACTCCCCTAGCCTCAGGCAAGGGCACCCTTAGACTCAGGCTAGGGCACCCGTTAGCTTAGGCTAGGACAATCCTAGGCTTAGGCTAAGTCTAGGGCTCCCCTATCCTCAGGCTAGGGCACTCCTAGGCTCACGCTAGGGCACCCCTAGGCTTAGGCTAAGGCTTGAGCTCCCCTAGCCTAAGGCTACGGCACCCCTAGGCTCAGGCTAGGGCACCTCTGGCTTAGGCTAGGGCACCCCTAGGCTTAGGCTAGGGCACCCCTAGGCTTAAGCTAGTGCTCCCCTAGAGTTAGGCTAACGCTACGGCTCCCCAAGCCTCATAGTGCACCCCTAGAATCAGGCAATGGCACCCCTAAGCTTAGGCTAGGGCACCCCTAGCCTTAGGTTAGGGCACCCCTAGGCTTAGGCTAGGGCAACCCTAGGCTTAGGCTAAGGCTAGGGCTCCCCTAGCCTAAGGCTAGAGTACCCCTAGGATTAGGCTAGGGCACCCCAAGGCTTAGGCTAAGGCTAGGGCTAACCTAGGCTTAGGCTAGGGCACCCCTAGGCTAAGGGTAGGCCATTCATAGGCTTAGGCTAGGGCACCCCTAGGCTTAGGCTAAGGCTAGGGCTAACCTAGGCTTAGGCTAGGGCACCCCTAGGCTTAGGCTAGGGAACCCCTACACTAAGGCTAGGGCACCCCTAGGCTTAGGCTAGGGCACCCCTAGGCTTAGGCTAGGGCACCCATACACTTAGGCTAAGGCAACGACTCCCCTAGCCTCAGGCAAGGGCACCCTTAGACTCAGGCTAGGGCACCCGTTAGCTTAGGCTAGGACAATCCTAGGCTTAGGCTAAGTCTAGGGCTCCCCTATCCTCAGGCTAGGGCACTCCTAGGCTCACGCTAGGGCACCCCTAGGCTTAGGCTAAGGCTTGGGCTCCCCTAGCCTAAGGCTACGGCACCCCTAGGCTCAGGCTAGGGCACCTCTAGGCTTAGGCTAGGGCACCCCTAGGCTTAGGCTAGGGCACCCCTAGGCTTAAGCTAGTGCTCCCCTAGAGTTAGGCTAACGCTACGGCTCCCCAAGCCTCATAGTGCACCCCTAGACTCAGGCAATGGCACCCCTAAGCTTAGGCTAGGGCACCCCTAGCCTTAGGTTAGGGCACCCCTAGGCTTAGGCTAGGGCAACCCTAGGCTTAGGCTAAGGCTAGGGCTCCCCTAGCCTAAGGCTAGAGTACCCCTAGGATTAGGCTAGGGCACCCCAAGGCTTAGGCTAAGGCTAGGGCTAACCTAGGCTTAGGCTAGGGCACCCCTAGTCTTAGGCTAGGGCACCCCTACACTTAGGCTAAGGCAATGGCTCCCCTAGCCTCAGGCAAGGGCACCCCTAGACTCAGGCTAGGGCACCCGTTACCTTAGGCTAGGACAATCCTAGGCTTAGGCTAAGTCTAGGGTTCCCCTATCCTCAGGCTAGGGCACCCCTAGGCTCAGGTTAGGTCTCTCCTAGTCTAAGGCTAGGGAACCCCAAGGCTTAGGCTAGGGCACCCATAGTCTTAGGCTAGGGCTCCCCTAGGCTTAGGCTAAGGCTGCGGCTCCACTTGCCTCAGGCTAGTGCACCCCTAGACCCAGGCTATGGCACCCCTAGGCTTAGGCTAGGGCAATCCTAGGCTAGACTAATGTTAGGGCTCCCCTAGCTTCAGGCAAGGGCACCCGTAGGCTCAGTCTAGGGCACTCTTAGACTCAGGCTAGGGCATCCCTAGACTTAGGCTAGGGCACCCCGTGGATTAGGCTAGGGCACCCCTAGGCTTAGGCTAGGGCACGCCTAGGCTTAGGCTAAGGCTAGGCTTCCCTATCCTAAGGCTAGAGCACCCCTAGGCTTCGGCTAGGGCACACCTAGGCTTAGGCAAAGGCACCCCTAGGCTTAGGCTAGGGCACCGCTAGGCTTAGGCAAAGGCACCCCTGGGCTTAGGCTAGGGCACCCCTAGGCTTAGGCTAGGGCACTCCTAGGCTTAGGCTAGGGCGCCCCTAGGCTTAGGCTAAGGCTAGGTCACCCCTAGGCTTAGGCTAAGGCACCACTAGGCTTAGGCTAGGGCACCCCAAGGCTTACGCTAAGGTACCCCTAGGCTTACGCTAAGGTTAGGGCTCCCCAAGCCTAAGACCTAGGGCACCTCTAGGCTTAGGCTAGGGCACCCCTAGGCTTTGGCTAGGGCACCCCTAGGCTTAGGCTAAGGCTAGGGCTCTCCTAGCCTAAGGCTAGGGCACCCCTAGGCTTAGGCTAGGGCACCCCTAGGCTTAGGCTAGGGCACCCCTAGGCTTAAGCTAGGGCACCCCTAGGCTTAGGCTAAGGCTAGGTCACCCCTAGGCTTAGGCTGAGGCACCACTAGGCTTAGGCTAGGGCACCCCAAGACTTAGGCTAACGCACCCCTAGGCTGAGGCTAGTGCACCCCTAAGCTGAGGCTAGGGCACCTCTAGGCTTAGGCTAAGGCTAGGGCTCCCCTAGCCTAAGGCTAGGGCACCCCTAGGCTTAAGCTAGGGCACCTGTAGGCTTAGGCTAAGGCTAGGGCTACCCTAGCCTAAGGCTAGGGCAACTCTAGGCTTAGGCTAGGGAACCACTAGGCTTAGGCTAAGGCTAGGGCTCCCCTAGCCTAAGGCTAGGTCACCCCTAGGCTTAAGCTAGGGCACCCGTAGGCTAAGGCTATGGCTAGGGCACCCCTAGCCTAAGGCTAGGGCACCCCTAGACTTTGGCTAGGGCACCCCTAGGCTTAGGATAGGGCACTCCTAGGCTTAGGCTAAGGCTAGGGTTCCCCTACCCTAAGGCTAGGGCACCCCTAGGCTTAATTTAGGGCATCCCTAGGCTTAGGTTAGGGCACTCCTAGGCTTAAGCTAGGGCACCCCTAGGCTTAGGCTAAGGCTAGGGATCCCCTAGCCTAAGGCTAGGGCACTCCTAGGATTAGGCTAGGGCACCCGTAGGCTTAGGCTAGGGCACCTCTAGACTTAGGCTAGGGCACCCCTAGGCTTAGGTTTAGGCTAGGGAACCCCTAGGCTTAGGCTAGGGCATCCCTAGGCTTAGGGTAGGGCAACCCAAGGCTTAGGCTAAGGCACCCCTGGCTTACGCTAAGGTTAGGGCTCCCCTAGCCTAAGGTTAGGGCACCTCTACGCTTAGGCTAAGGCACCCTAGGCTTTGGTTAGGGCACCCCTAGGCTTAGGCTAGGGCACTCCTAGGCTTAGGCTAGGGCAGCCCTAGGCTTAGGCTAGGGCACCCCTAGGCTTAGGTTAGGGCACCCCTAGGCTTAGGCCAAGGCTAGGGCTCCCCTAGCCTAAGGCTAGGGCACCCCTAGGCTTAGGCTTGGGCACCCCTAGGCTTAGGCTAGGGCACCCCTAGGATTAGGCTAGGGCAGCTCTAGCCTTAGGCTAAGCCTTGGACTCCCCTAGCCTAAGGTTAGGGCACCCATAGGCTTGGGCTAGGGCACCCCTAGGCTTAGGCTAGGGCACCCCTAGGATTAGGCTAAGGCTAGGGCTACCCGAGCCTAAGGCTAGGGCACCCCGAGGTTTAGGCTAGGACCCTCCTAGGCTTAGGCTAGGGCACCCGTAGGCTTACGCTAGAACACCCCTAGGCTTAGGCTAGGGCACCCCTAGGCTTAGGCTAAGGCTTGGGCTCCCCTAGTCTAAGGCTAGGGCACCCTTAGGCTTAGACTAGGGCACCCCTAGACTTAGGCTAGGGCACCCCTAGGCTTAAGCTAGGGCACCCCTAGGCTTAGGCTAGGACACCACTAGGCTTAGGCTAGGACACCGCTAGGCTTAGGCTAGGGCTTCCCTAGCCTAAGGCTAGGGCACCCCTAGGCTTAGGCTAGGGCACACCTAGGCTTAGGTATGGAACTCCTAGGCTTAGGTTATGGCACCCCTATGCTTACGCTAAGGCTAGGGCTTCCCTAGCCTAAGGCTAGGCACCTCTACGCTTAGGCTAGGGCACCCTAGGCTTTGGTTAGGGCACCCCTAGGCTTAGGCTAGGGCACTCCTAGGCTTAGGCTAGGGCACCCGTAGGCTTAGGCTAGAGCACCCCTAGGCTTAGGCTAAGGCTATGGCTCCCTGAGCCTAAGGCTAGGGCACCCCTAGGTTTTGGCTAGGACCCTCCTAGGCCTAGGCTAGGGCACCCGTAGGCTTAGGCTAGAGCACCCCTAGGCTTGGGCTAGGGCACCCCTAGGCTTAGGCTAAGGCTTGGGCTCCCCTAGTCTAAGGCTATGGCACCCTTAGGCTTAAGCTAGGGCACCCCTAGGCTTAGGCTAGGACACCACTAGGCTTAGGCTAGGGCACCGCTAGGCTTAGACTAAGGCTAGGGCTTCCCTAGCCTAAGGCTAGGGCACCCCTAGGCTTAGGCTAGGGCCCCCTAGGCTTAGGTATGGAACCCCTAGGCTTAGGTTATGGCACCCCTATGCTTAGGCTAGGGAACCCCTAGATGTAGGCTAGGGCACCCCTAGGCTTAGGCTGGGGCACACCTAGGCTTAGGCTAAGTCTAGGGCTCCCCTAGCCTAAGGCTAGGGCACCCCTAGGCTTAGGCTAGGGCACCCCTAGGTTTAGGCTAGGGCACCCCCAAGCTTCGGCTAAGGCGAGGACTCCCCTAGCCTAAGGATAGGGCACTCCTAGGCTTAGACTAAGGCTAGGGCTCCCCTAGCCTAAGGCTAGGGCACCCCTAAGCTTAGGCTACGGCACCCCTAGTTTTAGGCTAGGGCACCCCTAGGCTTAGGCTAAGGCACCCCTAGGCTTAGGCTAGGGCACCCCTAGGCTTAGGCTAGGGCTCCCCTAGCCTAAGGCTGGGGACCACTAGACTCAGGCTATGGAACCGTAGGCTTCGGCTAGGGCAATCCTATGCTAGACAAAGGCTAGGGCTCCCCTAGCCTCAGGCTAGGGCACCCGTAGGCTCAGGCTAGGGCACCCCTAGGCTCAGGATAGGGCACGACTAGTCTTACGCTAAGGCTAGGGCACCCCTAGGTTTAAGCTAGGGCACCCCTAGGCTTAGGCTAGGGAACCCCTAGGCTTAGGCTAGGGCAACCGTAGGTTTAGGCTAGGGCACCCTTAGTCTTAGGCTAAGGCAACGGCTCCCCTAGCCTCAGGCTAGGGCACCCCTAGACTCAGGCTAGGGCACCCCTAAGCTTAGGCTAGGGCAATCCTAGGCTTAGTCTAAGGCTAGAGCTCCCATAGGATCAGTCTAGGGCACCCCTAGGCTTAAACTAGGGCACCCCTAGGCTTAGGCTAAGGCTAGGGCTCCCCTAGCCTAAGGCTACGGCACCCCTAGGCTCAGGCTAGGGCACCCCGAGGCTTAGGCTAGGGCACCCATAGGTTTAGGAAAAGGCTAGGGCTCCCCTACCCTACGGCTAGGGCACCTCTAGGCTTAGGCTAGGGCACCCCTAGGCTTAGGCTAGGGCACCCCTAGGCTTAGGCTAGGCCACCCCTAGGCTTAGGCTAGGGCCCCCTTAGGCTTAGGCTAGGGGACCCCTATACTAAGGCTAGGGCACCCCTAGGCTTAGGCTAGGGCACCCCTACGCTTAGGCTAGGGCACCCCTAGGCTTAGGCTAAGGCAACGGCTCCCCTAGCTTCAGGCAAGGCCACCCCTAGACTCAGGCTTGGGCACCCGTTAGCTTAGGCTAGGGCAATCCTAGCCTTAGGCTAAGTCTAGAGCTCCCCTATCCTCAGGCTAGGGCACCCCTAGGCTCAGGCTATGGCACCCCTAGGCTTAGGCTATGGTAATCCTAGGCTAGACTAACGTGAGGGCTCCCCTAGCCTCAGGCTAGGGCACCCCTAGGCTTAGGTTAGGGCACCCCTAGACTTAGGCTAAAGCTAGGGCTCCCCTAGCCTAAGGCTAGGGCACCCCTAGGCTTAGGCTAGGGCACCCCTAGGCTTAGTATAGGGCACCCCTAGTCTTAGGCTAGGGCACCCCTAGGCTTAGGCTAAGGCAAGGGCTCCCCTAGCCTATGGCTAGGGCACACCTAGGCTTAGGCTAGGACACCCCTAGGCTTAGGCAAAGGCACCCCTAAGCTTAGGCTAGGGCACCCCTAGGCTTAGGCTAGGGCACCCCTAGGCTTAAGCTAGGGCACCCCTAGGCTTAGGCTAGGACACCACTAGGCTTAGGCTAGGGCACCGCTAGGCTTAGGCTAAGGCTATGGCTTCCCTAGCCTAAGGCTAGAGCACCCCTAGGCTTAGGTATGGAACCCCTAGGCTTAGGTTATGGCACCCCTATGCTTAGGCTTGGGCACCCCTAGATGTAGGCTAGGGCACCCCTAGGCTTAAGCTGGGGCACACCTAGGCTTAGGGTAAGCCTAGGGCTCCCCTAGCCTAAGGCTAGGGCACCCCTAGGCTTAGGCTAGGCACCCCTAGACTTAGGCTAGGGCAACCCTAGGCTTAGGCTAGGGCACCCCTAGGCATAGTCTAGGGCACCCCTAGGCTTAAGCTAAGGCTAGGGCTCCTCTAGCCTAACACTAGGGCATCCCTAGGCTTGGCTTTGGCACCCCTAGGCTTAGGCTAGGGCACCCCTACGTTTAGGGTAGGGCACCCCCAAGCTTCTGCTAAGGCGAGGACTCCCCTAGCCTAAGGATAGGGCACCCCTAGGCTTAGACTAACGCTAGGGCTCCCCTAGCCTAAGGCTAGGGCACCCCTAAGCTTAGGCTAGGGCACCACTAGGTTTAGGCTAGAGCACCCCTAGGCTTCGGCTATGGCTAGGGCTCCCCTTTCCTACGGCTAGGGCACCCCTAGGCTTAGGCTATGGCACCGTAGGCTTAGGCTAGGGCAATCCTATGCTACAAAAAGGCTAGGGCTCCCCTAGCCTCAGGCTAGGGCACCCGTAGGCTCAGGCTAGGGAACCCCTAGGCTCAGGATATGGCACGACTAGGCTTACGCTAAGGCTAGGGCTCCCCTAGACTAAGGCTAGGGCACCCCTAGGTTTAGGCTAGGGCACCCTTAGGCTTAGGCTAGGGAACCCCTACCCTACCGCTAGGGCACCTCTAGGCTTAGGCTAGGGCACCCCTAGGCTTAAGATAGGGCTCCCCTAGGCTTAGGCTTAGGCTACGGCTTCCCTAGCCTCACGCTAGTGCACCCCTAGACTCAGGCTATGGCACCCCTAAGCTTAGGCTAGGGCACCCCTAGGCTTAGGCTAGGGCACCCCTAGGCTTAGGCTAGGGCACCCCTAGGCTTAGGCTAGGGCTCCCCTAGCCTAAGGCTGGGGCACCCCTAGACTCAGGCTATGGCACGGTAGGCTTAGGCTAGGGCAATCCTATGCTAGACAAAGACTAGGGCTCCCCTAGCCTCAGGCTAGGGCACCCGTAGGCTCAGGATAGGGCACCCCTAGGCTCAGGATAGGGCACGACTAGGCTTACGCTAAGGCTAGGGCACCCCTAGGTTTAGGCTAGGGCACCCCTAGGCTTAGGCTAGGGAACCCCTAGCCTAAGGCTAGGGAACCCCTAGCCTAAGGCTAGGGCGCCCCTAGGCTTAGGCTAGGGCAACGTGGGTTTAGGCTAGGGCACCCTTAGTCTTAGGCTAAGGCAACGGCTCCCCTAGCCTCAGGCTAGGGCACCCCTAGACTCAGGCTAGGGCACCCCTAAGCTTAGGCTAGGGCAATCCTAGGCTTAGTCTAAGTCTAGGGCTCCCATAGGATCAGTCTAGGGCACCCCGAGGCTTAGGCTAGGGCACCCCTAGGCTTAGGGAAAGGCTAGGGCTCCCCTACCCTACGGCTAGGGCACCTCTAGGCTTAGGCTAGGGCACCCCTAGGCTTAGGCTAGGGCACCCCTAGGCTTAAGATAGGGCTCCCCTAGGCTTAGGCTAAGGCTACGGCTTCCCTAGCCTCACGCTAGTGCACCCCTAGACTCAGGCTATGGCACCCCTTAGCTTAGGCTAGGGAACCCCTAGGCTTAGGCTAGGGCACCCCTAGGCTTAGGCTAGGCCACCCCTAGGCTTAGGCTAGGGCCCCCCTAGGCTTAGGCTAGGGCACCTCTACACTTAGGCTAAGGCAACGGCTCCCCTAGCCTCAGGCAAGGGCACCGCTAGACTCAGGCTAGGGCACCCGTTAGCTTAGGCTAGGGCAATCCTAGGCTTAGGCTAAGTCTAGGGCACCCCTAGGCTCAGGCTATGGCACCCCTAGGCTCAGGCTATGGCACCCCTAGGCTTAAGCTATGGTAATCCTAGGCTAGACTAACGTGAGGGCTCCCCTAGGCTCAGGCTAGGGCACCCCTAGGCTTAGGCTAGGGCACCCCTAGGCTTAGGATAGGGCACCCCTAGGCTTAGGCTAAGGCTAGGGCTCCCCTAGCCTAAGGCTAGGGCACCCCTAGGCTTAGGCTAGGGCACCCCTAGGCTTAGTATAGGGCACCCCTAGTCTTAGGCTAGGGCACCCCTATGCTTAGGCTAAGGCAAGGGCTCCCCTAGACTATGGCTAGGGCACCCCTAGGCTTAGGCTAGGGCACCCCTAGGCTTAGACAAAGGCACCCCTAGGCTTAGGCTAGGGCACCCCTAGGCTTAGGCTAGGGCACCCCTAGGCTTAAGCTAGGGCACCCGTAGGCTTAGGCTAAGGCTAGGGCTCCACTAGCCTAAGGCTAGGGCACCCCTAGGCTTAGGCTAGGGCACCCCTAGGCTTTGGCTAGGGCACCACTAGGCTTAGGATAGGGAACTTCTAAGCTTAGGCTAGGGCACCCTAGGCTTAGGCTAGGGCACCCCTAGGCTTAGGCTAGTGCACCCGTAGGCTTAGGCTAAGGCTAGGGTACCCCTAGCCTAAGGCTAGGGCACCCCTAGCCTAAGGCTAGGGCACCGCTAGACTTTGGCTAGGGCACCCATAGGCTTAGGATAGGGAACTTCTAAGTTTATTCTAGGGCACCCCTAGGCTTAGGCTAAGGCTAGGGCTTCCCTACCCTAAGGCTAGGGCACCCCTAGGCTTAATTTAGGGCATCCCTAGGCTTAGGTTAGGGCACTCCTAGGCTTAAGCTAGGGCACCCCTAGGCTTAGGCTAAGGCTAGGGATCCCCTAGCCTAAGCTTGGGCACTCCTAGGCTTAGGCTAGGGCACCCGTAGGCTTAGGCTAGGGCACCTCTAGACTTAGGCTAGGGCACCCCTAGGCTTAGGTTTAGGCTAGGGCACCCCTAGGCTTAGGCTAGGGCATCCCTAGGCTTAGGGTAGGGCAACCCAAGGCTTAGGCTAAGGCACCCCTGGCTTACGCTAAGGTTAGGGCTCCCCTAGCCTAAGGTTAGGGCACCTCTACGCTTAGGCTAAGGCACCCTAGGCTTTGGTTAGGGCACCCCTAGGCTTAGGCTAGGGCACTCCTAGGCTTAGGCTAGGGCAGCCCTAGGCTTAGGCTAGGGCACCCCTAGGCTTAGGTTAGGGCACCCCTAGGCTTAGGCCAAGGCTAGGGCTCCCCTAGCCTAAGGCTAGGGCACCCCTAGGCTTAGGCTTGGGCACCCCTAGGCTTAGGCAAGGGCACCCCTAAGATTAGGCTAGGGCAGCTCTAGCCTTAGGCTAAGCCTTGGACTCCCCTAGCCTAAGGTTAGGGCACCCATAGGCTTGGGCTAGGGCACCCCTAGGCTTAGGCTAGGGCACCCCTAGGCTTAGGCTAGGGCACCCCTAGGCTTTGGCTAGGGCACCACTAGGCTTAGGATAGGGAACTTCTAAGCTTAGGCTAGGGCACCCTAGGCTTAGGCTAGGGCACCCCTAGGCTTAGGCTAGTGCACCCGTAGGCTTAGGCTAAGGCTAGGGTACCCCTAGCCTAAGGCTAGGGCACCCCTAGCCTAAGGCTAGGGCACCGCTAGACTTTGGCTAGGGCACCCATAGGCTTAGGATAGGGAACTTCTAAGTTTAGTCTAGGGCACCCCTAGGCTTAGGCTAAGGCTAGGGCTTCCCTACCCTAAGGCTAGGGCACCCCTAGGCTTAATTTAGGGCATCCCTAGGCTTAGGTTAGGGCACTCCTAGGCTTAAGCTAGGGCACCCCTAGGCTTAGGCTAAGGCTAGGGATCCCCTAGCCTAAGGCTAGGGCACTCCTAGGCTTAGGCTTGGGCACCCGTAGGCTTAGGCTAGGGCACCTCTAGACTTAGGCTAGGGCACCCCTAGGCTTAGGTTTAGGCTAGGGCACCCCTAGGCTTAGGCTAGGGCATCCCTAGGCTTAGGGTAGGGCAACCCAAGGCTTAGGCTAAGGCACCCCTGGCTTACGCTAAGGTTAGGGCTCCCCTAGCCTAAGGTTACGGCACCTCTACGCTTAGGCTAAGGCACCCTAGGCTTTGGTTAGGGCACCCCTAGGCTTAGGCTAGGGCACTCCTAGGCTTAGGCTAGGGCAGCCCTAGGCTTAGGCTAGGGCACCCCTAGGCTTAGGTTAGGGCACCCCTAGGCTTAGGCCAAGGCTAGGGCTCCCCTAGCCTAAGGCTAGGGCACCCCTAGGCTTAGGCTTGGGCACCCCTAGGCTTAGGCAAGGGCACCCCTAAGATTAGGCTAGGGCAGCTCTAGCCTTAGGCTAAGCCTTGGACTCCCCTAGCCTAAGGTTAGGGCACCCATAGGCTTGGGCTAGGGCACCCCTAGGCTTAGGCTAGGGCACCCCTAGGATTATGCTAAGGCTAGGGCTACCCGAGCCTAAGGCTTGGGCACCCCTAGGTTTAGGCTAGGACCCTCCTAGGCTTAGGCTAGGACACCCGTAGGCTTATGCTAGAACACCCCTAGGCTTAGGCTAGGGCACCCCTAGGCTTAGGCTAAGGCTTGGGCTCCCCTAGTCTAAGGCTAGGGCACCCTTAGGCTTAGACTAGGGCACCCCTAGGCTTAGGCTAGGGCACCCCTAGGCTTAAGCTAGGGCACCCCTAGGCTTATGCTAGGACACCACTAGGCTTAGGCTAGGGCACCGCTAGGCTTAGGCTAAGGCTAGGGCTTCCCTAGCCTAAGGCTAGGGCACCCCTAGGCTTAGGCTAGGGCACCCCTAGGCTTAGGTATGGAACCCCTAGGCTTAGGTTATGGCACCCCTATGCTTAGGCTAGGGCACCCCTAGATGTAGGCTAGGGCACCCCTAGGCTTAGGCTGGGGCACACCTAGGCTTAGGCTAAGTCTAGGGCTCCCCTAGCCTAAGGCTAGGGCACCTCTAGGCTTAGGCTAGGGCACCCCTACGCTTAGGTTAGGGCACACCTAGGCTTAGGCTAGGGCACCCCAAGCCTTAGGCTAAGGCTACGGCTCCCCTAGCCTAAGGCTAGGGCACCCCTAGGCTCAGGCTAGGGCACCCCTAGGCTTAGGCTAGGGCACCCCTAGCCTTAGGCTAGGGCTCCCCTAGGCTTAGGCTAGGGCTCCCCTAGGCTTAGGCTTAGGCTAGGGCTCCCTTAACCTTAGGCTAGGGCTCCCCTAGTCCTCGGCTAAGGCGAGGGCTACCCTATCCTTAGGCTAGGGCTCCCCTAGTCTTACGTTAGGGCACCCCAAGGCTTGGGCTAAGGCTAGAGCTCCCCTAGCCTTAGGCTAGTGCTCCCCTAACCTTAGGTTAGGTCACCTTTAGGCTTAGGCTAAGGCTAGGTCTCCCCTACCCTTAGCCTAGGGCACCCCTACGGTTCGGCTTGGGCTCCCCTAGCCTTAGGCTCGGGCTCCCCTAGGCTTAGGCTAAGGCCAGGCTTCCCTTAGCCTTAGGCTCGGGCACCCATAGGCCTAGGCTAAGGCTAGGGCTCCCCTAGGCTTAGGATAGGGCTCCCCTATGCTTAGGCTAGGGCACCCCTAGGCTTAGCCTAAGGCTAGGGCTCCCCTAGCCTAAGGCTAGGGCACCCCTAGGCTTAAGCTAGGGCACCCCTAGGCTTAAGCTAGGGCACCCCTAGGCTTAGGCTAGGGCACCCCTAAGCTTAGTCTAGGGCACCCCTAGGCTTAGGCTAAGGCTAGGGGACCCTAGGCTTAGGGTAAACCACCCCTACGCTTACGCTAGGGCACCTCTAGGTTTAGGCTAGGGCACCCCTAGGCTTAGGCTAAAGCTAGGACTCCCCTAGCCTTAGGCGAGGGCACCCCTAGGCTAAGGCTACGGCACCCCTAGGCTTAGGCTAGGGCTAGGGCACCCCTAGGCTTAGGCTAAGGCCCCCCTAGGCTTAGACTAGGGCACCCCTAGGCTTAGGCTAGGGCAACCCTAGGCTTAGGCTTAGGCAAGGGCACCCCTAGGCTTAGGCTAAGGCACCACTAGGCTTAGTCTAGGGCACCCCTAGGCTTAGGCTAAGGCTAGGCTTCCCTTAGCCTTAGGCTCGGGCACCCATAGGCCTAGGCTAAGGCTAGGGTTCCCCTAGCCTTAGGATAGGACTCCCCTAGGTTTAGGCTAGGGCACCCCTAGGCTTAGGCTAAGGCTAGGGCTCCCCTAGCCTAAGGCTAGGGCACCCCTAGGCTTAAGCTATGGCACCCCTAGGCTTAAGCTAGGGCACCCCTAGGCTTACGCTAGGGCACCCCTAAGCTTAGGCTAGGGCACCCCTAGGCTTAGGCTAGGGCATCCCTAGGCTTAGGCTAGGGCACACCAAGACTTAGGCTAGGGCACACCTAGGCTTAGGCTAAGGCTAGGGATCCCCTAGCCTAAGGCTAGTGCACCCCTATTCTTAGGCTAGGGCACCCCTAGGCTTAGGCTAGGGCACCCCTAGGCTTTGGCTAGGGAACCCCTAGGCTTAGGATAGGGAACTTCTAAGCTTAGGCTAGGGCACCCCTAGGCTTAGGCTAGGGCACCCCTAGGCTTAGGCTAAGGCTAGGGCTCCCCAAGCCTAAGGCTAGAGAACCCCTAGGCTTAGGCTAGGGCACCCCTAGGCTTAGTCTAGGGTAAGCCTAGGCTTAAGATAGGGCACCCCTAGGCTTAGGCTAAGGCTAGGGATCCCCTAGCCTAAGGATTGGGCTCTCCTAGGCTTAGGCAAGGGCACCCGTAGGCTTAGGCTAAGGCTAGGGATCCCCTACCCTAAGGCTAGAGCACCCCTAGGCTTAGGCTAGGGCACCCCGAGGCTAAGGGTAGGCCATCCCTAGGCTTAGGCTAGGGCACCCCTAGGCTTAGGCTAAGGCTAGGGCTAACCTAGGCTTAGGCTATGGCACCCCTAGGCTTAGGCTATGGAACCCCTACACTAAGGCTAGGGCACCCCTAGGCTTAGGCTAGGGCACCCCTAGGCTTAGGCTAGGGCACCCCTACACTTAGGCTAAGGCAACGACTCCCCTAGCCTCAGGCAAGGGCACCCTTAGACTCAGGCTAGGGCACCCGTTAGCTTAGGCTAGGACAATCCTAGGCTTAGGCTAAGTCTAGGGCTCCCTTATCCTCAGGCTAGGGCTCCCCTAGCCTAAGGCTAGGGCACCCCTAGGCTTAGGCTAGGGCACCCCTAGACTTAGGCTAGGGCTCCCCTAGGCTTAGGCTAAGGCTGCGGCTCCCCTTGCCTCAGGCTACTGCACCCCTAGACTCACGCTTGGGCACCCCTAAGCTTAGGCTAGGGCAATCTTAGTCTTAGGCTACGGCTAGGGCTCCCCTAGGCTCAGGCTAGGGCACCCCTAGGCTTAGACTAGGGCACCCCTAGGCTTAGGCTAAGGCTTGGGCTCCCCTAGCCTAAGGCTACGGCACCCCTAGGTTCAGGCTAGGGCACCCCAAGGCTTAGGCTAGGGTACACCTAGGCTTATGAAAAGGCTAGGGCTCCCCTATCCTAAGGCTAGGGCACCTCTAGGCTTAGGCTAGGGCACCCCTAGGCTTAGGCTAGGGCACCCCTAGGCTTAAGCTAGGGCTCCCCTAGGGTTAGGCTAAGGCTCCGGCTCTCCAAGCCTCATAGTGCACCCCTAGACTCAGGCTATGGCACCCCTAAGCTTAGGCTAGGGCACCATTAGGCTGAGGCTAGGGCACCCCTAGGCTTAGGCTAGGGCACCCCTAGGCTTAGGGTAAGGCTAGGGCTCCCCTAGCCTAAGGCTATAGCACACCTAGGCTTAGGCTAGGGCACCCCTAGGCTTAGGGTAGGCCATCCCTAGGCTTAGGCTAGGGCACCCCTAGGCATAGGCTAGGGAACCCCTAAACTAAGGCTAGGGCACCCCTATGCTTAGGTTAGGGCACCCCTAGTCTTAGGCTAGGGCACCCCTACACTTAGTCTAAGGCAACGGCTCCCCTAGCCTCAGGCAACGGCACCCCTAGACTCAGGCTAGGGCACCCGTTAGCTTAGGCTAGGACAATCCTAGGCTTAGGCTAAGTCTAGGGCTCCCCTATCCTCAGGCTAGGGCACCCCTAGGCTCAGGCTAGGGCTCCCCTAGCCTAAGGCTAGGGCACCCCAAGGCTTAGGCTAGGGCACCCCTAGTCTTAGGCTAGGGCTCTCCTAGGCTTAGGCTAAGGCTGCGGCTCCCGTTGCCTCAGGCTAGTGCATCCTAGACTCAGGCTATGGCACCCCTAGGCTTAGGCTAGGGCAATCCTAGGCTATACTAACGTTAGGGCTCCCCTAGCTTCAAGCTAGGGCACCCGTAGGCTCAGGCTAGGGCACCCTTAGACTCAGGCTAGGGCATCCCTAGACTTAGGCTAGGGCACCCCTTGGATTAGGCTAGGGTACCCCTAGGCTTAGGCTGGGGCACGCCTAGGCTTAGGCTAAGGCTAGGCTTCCCTAGCCTAAAGCTAGAGCACCCCTAGGCTTAAGCTAGGGCACCCCTAGACTTAGGCAAAGGCACCCCTAGGCTTAGGCTAGGGCACCCGTAGGCTTAGGCTAAGGCTAGGGATCCCCTAGCCTAAGGCTAGAGCACCCCTAGGCTTAAGCTAGGGCACCCCTAGGCTAAGGGTAGGCCATTCGTAGGCTTAGGCTAGGGCACCCCTAGGCTTAGGCTAGGGAACCCCTACACTAAGGCTAGGGCGCCCCTAGGCTTAGGCTAGGGCACCCCTAGGCTTAGGCTAGGGCACCCATACACTTAGGCTAAGGCAACGACTCCCCTAGCCTCAGGCAAGGGCACCCTTAGACTCAGGCTAGGGCACCCGTTAGCTTAGGCTAGGACAATCCTAGGCTTAGGCTAAGTCTAGGGCTCCCCTATCCTCAGGCTAGGGCACCCCTAGGCTCACGCTAGGGCACCCCTAGGCTTAGGCTAAGGCTTGGGCTCCCCTAGCCTAAGGCTACGGCACCCCTAGGCTCAGGCTAGGGCACCTCTAGGCTTAGGCTAGGGCACCCCTAGGCTTAGGCTAGGGCACCCCTAGGCTTAAGCTAGTGCTCCCCTAGAGTTAGGCTAACGCTACGGCTCCCCAAGCCTCATAGTGCACCCCTAGACGCAGGCAATGGCACCCCTAAGCTTAGGCTAGGGCACCCCTAGCCTTAGGTTAGGGCACCCCTAGGCTTAGGCTAGGGCAACCCTAGGCTTAGGCTACGGCTAGGGCTCCCCTAGCCTAAGGCTAGAGTACCCCTAGGATTAGGCTAGGGCACCCCAAGGCTTAGGCTAAGGCTAGGGCTAACCTAGGCTTAGGCTAGGGCACCCCAAGACTTAGGCTAGGGAACCCCTAGACTAAGGCTAGGGCACCCCTAGGCTTAGGCTAGGGCACCCCTAGTCTTAGGCTAGGGCACCCCTACACTTAGGCTAAGGCAACGGCTCCCCTAGCCTCAGGCAAGGGCACCCCTAGACTCAGGCTAGGGCACCCGTTACCTTAGGCTAGGACAATCCTAGGCTTAGGCTAAGTCTAGGGCTCCCCTATCCTCAGGCTAGGGCACCCCTAGGCTCAGTCTATGGGACCCCTAGGCTTAGGCTATGGTAATCCTAGGCTAGACTAACGTGAGGGCTCCCCTAGCCTCAGGCTAGGGCACCCCTAGGCTTAGGCTAGGGCACCCCTAGGCTTAGGATAGGGCACCCCTAAACTTAGGCTAAGGCTAGGGCTCCCCTAGCCTAAGGCTAGGGCACCCCTAGGCTTAGGCTAGGGCACCCCTAGGCTTAGTATAGGGCACCCCTAGTCTTAGGCTAGGGCACCCCTATACTTAGGCTAAGGCAAGGGCTCCCCTAGCCTATGGCTAGGGCACCCCTAGGCTTTGGCTAGGGCACCCCTAGGCTTAGGCAAAGGCACCCCTAGGCTTAGGCTAGGGCACCCCTAGGCTTAGGCTAGGGCACCCCTAGGCTTAAGCTAGGGCACCCGTAGGCTTAGGCTAAGGCTAGGGCTCCACTAGCCTAAGGCTAGGGCACCCCTAGGCTTAGGCTAGGGCACCCCTAGGCTTTGGCTAGGGCACCACTAGGCTTAGGATAGGGAACTTCTAAGCTTAGGCTAGGGCACCCTAGGCTTAGGCTAGGGCACCCCTAGGCTTAGGCTAAGGCTAGGGCTCCCATAGCCTAAGGCTAGGGCACCCCTAGGCTTAGGCTAAGGCTAGGGCACCCCTAGCCTAAGGCTAGGGCACCCCTAGACTTTGGCTAGGGCACCCGTAGGCTTAGGATAGGGAACTTCTAAGTTTATTCTAGGGCACCCCTAGGCTTAGGCTAAGGGTAGGGCTCCCCTAGCCTAAGGCTAGGGCACCCCTAGGCTTAATTTAGGGCATCCCTAGGCTTAGGTTAGGGCACCCCTAGGCTTAGGCTAAGGCTAGGGATCCCCTAGCCTAAGGCTAGGGCACTCCTAGGCTTAGGCTAGGGCACCCGTAGGCTTAGGCTAGGGCACCTCTAGACTTAGGCTAGGGCACCCCTAGGATTAGGTTTAGGCTAGGGCACCCATAGGCTTAGGCAAGGGCACCCCTAGGCTTAGGGTAGGGCAACCCAAGGCTTAGGCTAAGGCACCCCTGGCTTACGCTAAGGTTAGGGCTCCCCTAGCCTAAGGCTAGGGCACCTCTACGCTTATTCTAAGGCACCCTAGGCTTTGGTTAGGGCACCCCTAGGCTTAGGCTAGGGCACTCCTAGGCTTAGGCTAGGGCAGCCCTAGGCTTAAGCTAGGGCACCCCTAGGCTTAGGCTAGGGCACCGCTAGGCTTAGGCTAAAGCTAGGGCTCCCCTAGCCTAAGGCTAGGGCACCCCTAGGCTTAGGCTTGGGCACCCCTAGGCTTAGGCTAGGGCACCCCTAGGATTAGGCTAGGGCAGCCCTAGGCTTAGGCTAAGCCTAGGGCTCCCCTAGCCTAAGGCTACGGCACCCATAGGCTTGGGCTAGGGCACCCCTAGGTTTAGGCTAGGGCACCCCTAGGATTAGGCTAAGGCTAGGGCTACCTGAGCCTAAGGCTAGGGCACCCCTGGGTTTAGGCTAGGACCCTCCTAGGCTTAGGCTAGGGCACCCGTAGGCTTAGGCTAGAACACCCCTAGGCTTAGGCTAGGGCACCCCTAGTCTTAGGCTAAGGCTTGGGCTCCCCTAGTCTAAGGCTAGGGCACCCTTAGGCTTAGACTAGGGCACCCCTAGGCTTAGGCTAGGGCACCCCTAGGCTTAAGCTATGGCACCCCTAGGCTTAGTCTAGGACACCACTAGGCTTAGGCTAAGGCTAGGGCTTCCCTAGGCTAAGGCTAGGGCACCCCTAAGCTTAGGCTAGGGCACCCCTAGGCTTAGGTGTGGAACCCCTAGGCTTAGGTTATGGCACCCCTATGCTTACGCTAAGGTTTGGGCTCCCCTAGCCTAAGGCTAGGGCACCTCTACGCTTGGGCTAGGGCACCCTAGGCTTTGGTTAGGGCACCCGTAGGCTTAGGCTAGAGCACCCCTAGGCTTAGGCTAAGGCTAGGGCTCCCTGAGCCTAAGGCTAGGGCACCCCTAGGTTTAGGCTAGGACCCTCCTAGGCCTAGGCTAGGGCACCCGTAGGCTTAGGCTAGAGCACCCCTAGGCTTAGGCTAGGGCACCCCTAGGCTTAGGCTAAGGCTTGGGCTCCCCTAGTCTAAGGCTAGGGCACCCTTAGGCTTAAGCTAGGGCACCCATAGGCTTAGGGTAGGACACCACTAGGCTTAGGCTAGGGCACCGCTAGGCTTAGGCTAAGGCTAGGGCTTCCCTAGCCTAAGGCTAGGGCACCGCTAGACTTAGGCTAGGGCACCCCTAGGCTTAGGTATGGAACCCCTAGGCTTAGGTTATGGCACCCCTATGCTTAGGCTATGGCACCCCTAGATGAGGCTAGGGCATCCCTAGTCTTAGGCTGGGGCGCCCCTAGGCCTAGGCTAAGGCTAGGGCGCCCCTAGCCTAAGGCTACGGCACCCCTAGGCTCAGGCTAGGGCACCCCGAGGCTTAGGCTAGGGCAACCCTAGGCTTAGGAAAAGGCTAGGGCTCCCCTACCCTACGGCTAGGGCACCTCTAGGCTTAGGCTAGGGCACCCCTAGGCTTAGGCTAGGGCACCCCTAGGCTTAAGATAGGGCTCCCCTAGGCTTGGGCTAAGGATACGGCTTCCCTAGCCTCACGCTAGTACACCCCTAGACTCAGGCTATGGCACCCCTAAGCTTAGGCTAGGGCACCCCTAGGCTTAGGCTAGGGCACCCCTAGGATTAGGCTAGGCCACCCCTAGGGTTAGGCTAGGGCCCCCCTAGGATTTGGCTAGGGAACCCCTATACTAAGACTAGGGCACCCCTAGGCTTAGGCTAGGGCACCCCTAGGCTTAGGCTAGGGCACCCCTACACTTAGGCTAAGGCAACGGCTCCCCTAGCCTCAGGCCAGGGCACCCTTAGACTCAGGCTAGGGCACCCATTAGCTTAGGCTAGGGCAATCCTAGGCTTAGGCTAAGTCTAGGGCTCCCCTATCCTCAGGCTAGGGCTCCCCTAGGCTCAGGCTATGGCACCCCTAGGCTTAGGCTAGGGCAATCCTAGGCTAGACTAACGTGAGGGCTCCCCTAGCCTCAGGCTAGGGCACCCCTAGGCTTAGGCTAGGCCACCCCTAGGGTTAGGCTAGGGCCCCCCTAGGATTAGGATAGGGAACCATTATACTAAGGCTTGGGCACCCCTAGCCTTAGGCTAGGGCACCCCTAGGCTTAGGCTAGGGCACCCCTACACTTAGGCTAAGGCAACGGCTCCCCTAGCCTCAGGCAAGGGCATCCCTAGACTCAGGCTAGGGCACCCGTTAGCTTAGGCTAGGGCAATCCTAGGCTTAGGCTAAGTCTAGGGCTCCCCTATCCTCAGGCTAGGGCTCCCCTAGGCTCAGGCTATGGCACCCCTAGGCTTAGGCTAGGGCAATCCTAGGCTAGACTAACGTGAGGGCTCCCCTAGCCTAAGGCTAGGGCACCCATAGGCTTAGGCTAGGGCACCCCTAGGCTTAGGCTAAGGCTAGGGCTGCCCTAGCCTAAGGCTAGGGCACCCCTAGGCTTAGGCTAGGGCACCCCTAGGCTTAGTATAGGGCACCCCTAGTCTTACGCTAGAGCACCCCTAGGCTTAGGCTAAGGCAAGGGCTCCCATAGCCTATGGCTAGGGCACCCCTAGGCTTAGGCTAGGGCACCCCTAGGCTTAGGCAAAGGCACCCCTAGGCTTAGGCTAGGGCACCCCTAGGCTTAGGCTAGGGCACCCCTAGGCTTAAGTTAGGGCACCCGTAGGCTTAGGCTAAGGCTAGGGCTCCACTAGCCTAAGGCTAGTGCATCCCTAGGCTTAGGTTAGGGCACCCCTAGTCTTTGGCTAGGGCACCACTAGGCTTAGGATAGGGAACTTCTAAGCTTAGGCTAGGGCACCCTAGGCTTAGGCTAGGGCACCCCTAGGCTTAGGCTAGTGCACCCGTAGGCTTAGGCTAAGGCTAGGGTACCACTAGCCTAAGGCTAGGGCACCCCTAGCCTAAGGCTAGGGCACCGCTAGACTTTGGCTAGGGCACCCATAGGCTTAGGATAGGGAACTTCTAAGTTTAGTCTAGGGCACCCCTAGGCTTAGGCTAAGGCTAGGGGTCCCCTAGCCTAAGGCTAGGGCACCCCTAGGTTTAATTTAGGGCATCCCTAGGCTTAGGTTAGGGCACTCCTAGGCTTAAGCTAGGGCACCCCTAGGCTTAGGCTAAGGCTAGAGATCCCCTAGCCTAAGGCTAGGGCACTCCTAGGCTTAGGCTAGGGCACCCGTAGGCTTAGGCTAGGGCACCTCTAGACTTAGGCTAGGGCACCCCTAGGCTTAGGTTTAGGCTAGGGCACCCCTAGGCTTAGGCTAGGGCACCCCTAGGGTTAGGGTAGGGCAACCCAAGACTTAGGCTAAGGCACCCCTGGCTTACGCTAAGGTTAGGGCTCCCCTAGCCTAAGGCTAGGGCACCTGTACGCTTAGGCTAAGGCACCCTAGGCTTTGGTTAGGGCACCCCTAGGCTTAGGCTAAGGCTAGGGCTCCCCTAGCCTAAGGCTAGGACACCCCTAGGCTTAGGCTTGGGCACCCCTAGGCTTAGGCTAGGGCACCCCTAGGATTAGGCTAGGGCAGCCCTAGGCTTAGGCTAAGCCTAGGGCTCTCCTAGCCTAAGGCTAGGGCACCCATAGCCTTGGGCTAGGGCACCCCTAGGCTTAGGCTAGGGCACCCCTAGGATTAGGCTAAGGCTAGGGCTACCCGAGCCTAAGGCTAGGGCACCCCTAGGTTTAGGCTAGGACCCTCCTAGGCTTAGGCTTGGGCACCCGTAGGCTTAGGCTAGAACACCCCTAGGCTTAGGCTAGGGCAACCCTAGGCTTAGGCTAAGGATTGGGCTCCCCTAGTCTAAGGCTAGGGCACCCTTAGGCTTAGACTAGGGCACCCCTAAGCTTAGGCTAGGGCACCCCTAGGCTTAAGCTAGGGCACCCCTAGGCTTAGGCTAGGACACCACTAGGCTTAGGCTAGGGCACCGCTAGGCTTAGGCTAAGGCTAGGGCTTCCCTAGCCTAAGGCTAGGGCACCCCTAGGCTTAGGCTAGGGCACCCCTAGGCTTAGGTATGGAACCCCTAGGCTTAGGTTATGGCATCCCTATGCTTACGCTAAGGTTAGGGCTCCCCTAGCCTAAGGCTAGGGCACCTCTACGCTTAGGCTTGGGCACCCTAGGCTTTCGTTAGGGCACCCCTAGGCTTAGGCTAGGGCACTCCTAGGCTTAGACTAGGGCACCCGTAGGCTTAGGCTAGGGCACCCCTAGGCTTAGGCTAGGGCACCCCTAGGCTTAGGCTAGGGCACCCCTAGGCTTAAGATAGGGCTCCCCTAGGCTTAGGCTAAGGCTACGGCTTCCCTAGCCTCAGGCTAGTGCACCCCTAGACTCAGGCTATGGCACCCCTAAGCTTAGGCTAGGGCACCCCTAGGCTTAGGCTAGGGCACCCCTAGGCTTAGGCTAGGCCACCCCTAGGCTTAGGCTAGGGCACCCCTACGCTTAGGCTAAGGCTAGGGCTAACCTAGGCTTAGGCTAGGGCACCCCTAGGCTTAGGCTAGGGAACCCCTATACTAAGGCTAGGGCACCCCTAGGCTTAGGCTAGGGCACCCCTATGCTTAAGCTAGGGCACCCCTACACTTAGGCTAAGGCAACGGCTCCCCTAGCCTCAGGCAAGGGCACCCCTAGACTCAGGCTAGGGCATCCGTTAGCTTAGGCTAGGGCAATCCTAGGCTTAGGCTAAGTCTAGGGCTCCTCTATCCTCAGGCTAGGGCACCTCTAGGCTCAGGCTGTGGCACCCCTAGGCTTAGGCTAGGGCAATCCTAGGCTAGACTAACGTGAGGGCTCCCCTAGCCTCAGGCTAGGGCACCCCTAGGCTTAGGCTAGGGCACCCCTAGGCTTAGTATAGTTCACCCCTATTCTTAGGCTAGGGCACCCCTAGGCTTAGGCTAGGGCACCCCTAGACTTAGTATAGGGCACCCCTAGTCTTAGGCTAGGGCACCCCTAGGCTTAGGCAAAGGCAAGGGCTCCCCTAGCCTATGGCTAGGGCACCCCTAGGCTTAGGCTAGGGCACCCCTAGGCTTAGGCAAAGGCACCCCTAGGCTTAGGCTAAGGCTAGGGATCCCCTAGCCTAAGGTTAGGGAACTCCTAGGCTAAGGCTAGGGCTCCCCTAGCCTAAGGCTAGGGCACCCCTAGGCTTTGGCTAGGGCACCCGTAGGCTTAGGCTAGGACACCCCTAGATTTAGGCTAGGGCACCCCTAGGGTTAGGCTAAGGCTAGGGCTCCCCTAGCCTTAGGCTAGGGCACCCCTTGGCTTAGGCTAGGGCACCCCAAGGCTTAGGCTAAGGCACCCCTAGACTTACGCTAAGGTTAGGGCTCCCCTAGCCTAAGGCTAGGGCACCTCTAGGCTTAGGCTAGGGCACCCCTAGGCTTTGGCTAGGGCACCCCTAGGCTTAGGCTAAGGCTAGGGCTCTCCTAGCCTAAGGCTAGGGCACCCCAAGGCTTAGGCTAGGGCACCCCTAGACTTAGGCTAGGGCACCCCTAGGCTTAGGCTAAGGCTAGGTCACCCCTAGGCTTATGCTAAGGCACCACTAGGCTTAGTCTAGGGCACCCCTAGGCTTAGGCTAGGGCACCCCTAGGCTTAGGCTAGGGCACCCCAAAGCTGAGGCTAGGGCACCCCTAGGCTTAGGCTAAGGCTAGGGATCCCCTAGCCTTAGGCAAGGGCCCACGTAGCCTTAGGCTCGAGCTCCCCTAGCCTTAGGCTAGGGCACCCCTAGGCTTAGACTAAGGCTAGGGCTCCCCTAGCCTTAGGCTATGACTTCCCGAGCCCTAGGCTAGGGCTCCGCTAGCCTTAGGCCAGGGCACCCCTAGGCTTAGGCTAGGGCACCCCTACGCTTAGGTTAGGGCACACCTAGGCTTGGGCTAGGGCACCCCTAGCCTTAGGCTAAGGCTACGGCTCCCCTAGTCTAAGGCTAGGGCACCCCTAGGCTCAGGCTAGGGCACCCCTAGGCTTAGGCTAGGGCACCCCTAGCCTTAGGCTAGGGCTCCCTTAGGCTTAGGCTAGGGCTCCCCTAGGCTTAGGCTAAGGCTAGGGCTCCCCTAACCTTAGGCTAGGGCTCCCCTAGGCTTAGGCTAAGGCGAGGGCTCCCCTAGCCTTAGGCAAGGGCTCCCCTAGTCTTACATTAGGCCACCCCAAGGCTTGGGCTAAGGCTAGGGCTCCCCTAGCCTTAGGCTAGTGCTCCCCTAGCCTTAGGTTAAGGCACCCCTAGGCTTAGGCTGAGGCTAGGGCACCCCTAGGCTTAGGCTAGGGCACCCCTAGGCTTAAGCTAAGGCGAGGGCTCCCCTAGCCTTAGGCTAGGGCTCTCCGAGCCCTAGGCTAGTGCTCCCCTAGCCTTAGGCTAGGGCACCCCTAGGCTTAGGCTGAGGCTAGGGCTCCCCTAGCCATATGCTATGGCTTCCCGAGCCCTAGGCTAGGGCTCCGCTAGCCTTAGGCCAGGGCACCCCTTGGCTTAGGCTAGGGCACCCTTAGGCTTAGGCAAAGGCTAGGCTTCCCTTAGCCTTAGGCTAGGGCTCCCCTAGCCTTAGGCAAGGGTACCCCTAGGCTTAGGCTAGGGCACCCCAAGGCTTAGGCTTAGGCTAGGGCTCCCCTAACCTTAGGCTTGGGCTCTCCTAGCCTTAGGCTAGGGCACCCCTAGGCTTAGGCTAGGGCTCCCCTAGCCTTAGACTCGGGTTCCCCTAGCCTTAAGCTCGTGCTCCTGTACCTTAGGCTCGGGTACCCCTAGCCTTAGGCTAGGGCACCCCTAAGCTTAGGCTAAGGCTAGGGCTTCCCTAGCATTAGGCTAGGGCTCCCGTAGCCTTAGGTTAGGGCTCCCCTAGCCTTAGGCTAGGGCACCCCTAAGTTTAGGCCAGGGCTCTCCTAACCTTAAGCCAGGGCACCCATAGCCTTAGGCCAGGGCTCCCCCAGCCTTAGGCTAGGGCTCCCCTATCCTTAGGCCAGGGCACCCCTAGGCTTAGGCTAAGGCTAGGGCTCCCCTAGCTTTAGGCTAGGGCTCCCCTAGGCCTAGGTTAAGGCTAGGGCTCCCCTACTCTTATCTAGGGCTCCCCTAGCCTTAGGCTAGGGTACCCCTAGGCTTAGGCTAGGGCACCCCTAGACTTAGGCTAAGGCTAGGGCTCCCCTAGGCTTAGGCTAGGGCTCCCCGAGACCTAGGCTAGGGCTCCCCTAGCGTTAGGCTAGGGCACACCTAGGCTTAGGCTAAGGCTAGGGCTCCTCTAGCCTTAGGCTAGGGCTCCCCTAGCTTGGGCTAGGGCACCCATAGTCTTAGGCTAAGGCAAGGGCTCCCCTAGCCTTAGGCTAGGGCTCCCCTAGCCTTAGCCTAGGGCACACCTAGGCTTAGGCCAAGGCTAGGGCTCCCCTAGCCTTAGACTAGGGCTCCCCTAGTCTTACGTTAGGGCACCCAAAGGCTTGGGCTAAGGATAGGGCTCCCATAGCCTAAAGCTAGGGCTCCCCTAGCCATAGGTTAGGGCACCCCCAGGCTTAGGCTAGGGCACCCCTAGGGTTAGGCTAAGGCTAGGGCTCCCCTAGCCTAAGGCTAGGGCACCCCTAGGCTTAGGTTAGGGCACCCCTAGGCTTAGTATAGGGCACCCCTAGTCTTAGGCTAGGGCACCCCTAGGCTTAGGCTAAGGCAAGTGCTCCCCTAGCCTATGCCTAGGGCACCCCTAGGCTTAGCCTAGGGCACCCCTAGGCTTAGGCAAAGGCACCACTAGGCTTACGCTAGGGGACCCCTATTCTTAGGCTAGGGCACCCCTAGGCTTAAGCTAGGGCACTCGTAGGCTTAGGCTAAGGCTAGGGCTCCACTAGCCTTAGGCTAGGGCACCTCTAGGCTTAGGCTAGGGCACCCCTAGGCTTTGGCTAGGGCACCACTAGGCTTAGGATAGGGAACTTCTAAGCTTAGGCTAGGGCATCCTAGGCTTAGGCTAGGGCACCCCTAGGCTTAGGCTAAGGCTAGGGCTCCCCTAGCCTAAGGCTAGGGCACCCCTTGGCTTTGGCTAGGGAACCCCTAGGCTTAGGCTAGAGCACCCCTAGGCTTAAGCTAGGGCACCCCTAGGCTTAGGCTAAGGCTAGGGATCCCCTAGCCTAAGGTTAGGGCACTCCTAGGCTAAGGCTAGGGGTCCCCTACCCTAAGGCTTGGGCACCAATAGGCTTTGGCTTGGGCACCCGTAGGCTTAGGCTAGGGCACCCCTAGATTTAGGCTAGGGCACCCCTAGGGTTAGGCTAAGGCTAGGGCTCCCCTAGCCTAAGGCTAGGGCACCCCTAGTCTTAGGTTAGGGCACCACAAGGCTTAGGCTAAGGCACCCCTAGGCTTACGCTAAGGTTAGGGCTCCCCTAGCCTAAGGCTTGGGCACCTCTAGTCTTAGGCTAGGGCACCCCTAGGCTTAGGCAAAGGCAAGGGCTCCCCTAGCCTATGGCTAGGGCACCCCTAGGCTTAGGATAGGGCACCCCTAGGCTTAGGCAAAGGCACCCCTAGGCTTAGGCTAAGGCTAGGGATCCCCTAGCCTAAGGTTAGGGAACTCCTAGGCTAAGGCTAGTGCTCCCCTAGCCTAAGGCTAGGGCACCCCTAGGCTTTGGCTAGGGCACCCGTAGGCTTAGGCTAGGACACCCCTAGATTTAGGCTAGGGCACCCCTAGGGTTAGGCTAAGGCTAGGGCTCCCCTAGCCTTAGGCTAGGGCACCCCTTGGCTTAGGCTAGGGCACCCCAAGGCTTAGGCTAAGGCACCCCTAGACTTACGCTAAGGTTAGGGCTCCCCTAGCCTAAGGCTAGGGCACCTCTAGGCTTAGGCTAGGGCACCCCTAGGCTTTGGCTAGGGCACCCCTAGGCTTAGGCTAAGGCTAGGGCTCTCCTAGCCTAAGGCTAGGGCACCCCAAGGCTTAGGCTAGGGCACCCCTAGACTTAGGCTAGGACACCCCTAGGCTTAGGCTAAGGCTAGGTCACCCCTAGGCTTATGCTAAGGCACCACTAGGCTTAGTCTAGGGCACCCCTAGGCTTAGGCTAGGGCACCCCTAGGCTTAGGCTAGGGCACCCCAAAGCTGAGGCTAGGGCACCCCTAGGCTTAGGCTAAGGCTAGGGATCCCCTAGCCTTAGGCAAGGGCCCACGTAGCCTTAGGCTCGGGCTCCCCTAGCCTTAGGCTAGGGCACCCCTAGGCTTAGACTAAGGCTAGGGCTCCCCTAGCCTTAGGCTAGGACTTCCCGAGCCCTAGGCTAGGGCTCCGCTAGCCTTAGGCCAGGGCACCCCTAGGCTTAGGCTAGGGCACCCCTACGCTTAGGTTAGGGCACACCTAGGCTTGGGCTAGGGCACCCCTAGCCTTAGGCTAAGGCTACGGCTCCCCTAGTCTAAGGCTAGGGCACCCCTAGGCTCAGGCTAGGGCACCCCTAGGCTTAGGCTAGGGCACCCCTAGCCTTAGGCTAGGGCTCCCTTAGGCTTAGGCTAGGGCTCCCCTAGGCTTAGGCTAAGGCTAGGGCTCCCCTAACCTTAGGCTAGGGCTCCCCTAGGCTTAGGCTAAGGCGAGGGCTCCCCTAGCCTTAGGCAAGGGCTCCCCTAGTCTTACATTAGGCCACCCCAAGGCTTGGGCTAAGGCTAGGGCTCCCCTAGCCTTAGGCTAGTGCTCCCCTAGCCTTAGGTTAAGGCACCCCTAGGCTTAGGCTGAGGCTAGGGCACCCCTAGGCTTAGGCTAGGGCACCCCTAGGCTTAAGCTAAGGCGAGGGCTCCCCTAGCCTTAGGCTAGGGCTCTCCGAGCCCTAGGCTAGTGCTCCCCTAGCCTTAGGCTAGGGCACCCCTAGGCTTAGGCTGAGGCTAGGGCTCCCCTAGCCATATGCTATGGCTTCCCGAGCCCTAGGCTAGGGCTCCGCTAGCCTTAGGCCAGGGCACCCCTTGGCTTAGGCTAGGGCACCCTTAGGCTTAGGCAAAGGCTAGGCTTCCCTTAGCCTTAGGCTAGGGCTCCCCTAGCCTTAGGCAAGGGTACCCCTAGGCTTAGGCTAGGGCACCCCAAGGCTTAGGCTTAGGCTAGGGCTCCCCTAACCTTAGGCTTGGGCTCTCCTAGCCTTAGGCTAGGGCACCCCTAGGCTTAGGCTAGGGCTCCCCTAGCCTTAGACTCGGGTTCCCCTAGCCTTAAGCTCGTGCTCCTGTACCTTAGGCTCGGGTACCCCTAGCCTTAGGCTAGGGCACCCCTAAGCTTAGGCTAAGGCTAGGGCTTCCCTAGCATTAGGCTAGGGCTCCCGTAGCCTTAGGTTAGGGCTCCCCTAGCCTTAGGCTAGGGCACCCCTAAGTTTAGGCCAGGGCTCTCCTAACCTTAAGCCAGGGCACCCATAGCCTTAGGCCAGGGCTCCCCTAGCCTTAGGCTAGGGCTCCCCTATCCTTAGGCCAGGGCACCCCTAGGCTTAGGCTAAGGCTAGGGCTCCCCTAGCTTTAGGCTAGGGCTCCCCTAGGCCTAGGCTAAGGCTAGGGCTCCCCTACTGTTATCTAGGGCTCCCCTAGCCTTAGGCTAGGGTACCCCTAGGCTTAGGCTAGGGCACCCCTAGACTTAGGCTAAGGCTAGGGCTCCCCTAGGCTTTGGCTAGGGCTCCCCGAGCCCTAGGCTAGGGCTCCCCTAGCGTTAGGCTAGGGCACACCTAGGCTTAGGCTAAGGCTAGGGCTCCTCTAGCCTTAGGCTAGGGCTCCCCTAGCTTGGGCTAGGGCACCCATAGTCTTAGGCTAAGGCAAGGGCTCCCCTAGCCTTAGGCTAGGGCTCCCCTAGCCTTAGCCTAGGGCACACCTAGGCTTAGGCCAAGGCTAGGGCTCCCCTAGCCTTAGACTAGGGCTCCCCTAGTCTTACGTTAGGGCACCCAAAGGCTTGGGCTAAGGATAGGGCTCCCATAGCCTAAAGCTAGGGCTCCCCTAGCCATAGGTTAGGGCACCCCCAGGCTTAGGCTAGGGCACCCCTAGGGTTAGGCTAAGGCTAGGGCTCCCCTAGCCTAAGGCTAGGGCACCCCTAGGCTTAGGTTAGGGCACCCCTAGGCTTAGTATAGGGCACCCCTAGTCTTAGGCTACGGCACCCCTAGGCTTAGGCTAAGGCAAGTGCTCCCCTAGCCTATGCCTAGGGCACCCCTAGGCTTAGCCTAGGGCACCCCTAGGCTTAGGCAAAGGCACCACTAGGCTTACGCTAGGGGACCCCTATTCTTAGGCTAGGGCACCCCTAGGCTTAAGCTAGGGCACTCGTAGGCTTAGGCTAAGGCTAGGGCTCCACTAGCCTTAGGCTAGGGCACCCCTAGGCTTAGGCTAGGGCACCCCTAGGCTTTGGCTAGGGCACCACTAGGCTTAGGATAGGGAACTTCTAAGCTTAGGCTAGGGCATCCTAGGCTTAGGCTAGGGCACCCCTAGGCTTAGGCTAAGGCTAGGGCTCCCCTAGCCTACGGCTAGGGCACCCCTTGGCTTTGGCTAGGGAACCCCTAGGCTTAGGCTAGAGCACCCCTAGGCTTAAGCTAGGGCACCCCTAGGCTTAGGCTAAGGCTAGGGCTCTCCTAGCCTAAGGCTAGGGCACTCCTAGGCTAAGGCTAGGGTTCCCCTACCCTAAGGCTAGGGCACCAATAGGCTTTGGCTTGGGCACCCGTAGGCTTAGGCTAGGGCACCCCTAGATTTAGGCTAGGGCACCCCTAGGGTTAGGCTAAGGCTAGGGCTCCCCTAGCCTAAGGCTAGGGCACCCCTAGTCTTAGGTTAGGGCACCACAAGGCTTAGGCTAAGGCACCCCTAGGCTTACGCTAAGGTTAGGGCTCCCCTAGCCTAAGGCTTGGGCACCTCTAGTCTTAGGCTAGGGCACCCCAAGGCTTTGGCTAGGGGAACCCTAGGCTTAGGCTAAGGCTTGGGCTCTCCTAGCCTAAGGCTAGGGCACCCCAAGGCTTAGGCTAGGGCACCCCTAGACTTAGGCTAGGGCACCCCTAGGCTTAGGCTAAGGCTAGGTCACCCCTAGGCTTATGCTAAGGCACCAGTAGGCTTAGGCTAGGGCACCCCTAGGCTTAGGCTAGGGCCCCCCAAAGCTGAGGCTAGGGCACCCCTAGGCTTAGGCTAAGGCTAGGGATCCCCTAGCCTTAGGATAATGCTCCCCTAGCCTTGGCTAGGGCACCCCTAGGCTTAGGCTAAGGCTAGGGCTCCCCTAGCCTTAGGCTAGGGCTTCCCGCGCCCTAGGCTAGGGCTCCGCTAGCCTTAGGCCAGGGCACCCCTAGGCTTAGGCTAGGGCACCCCTACGCTTAGGTTAGGGCACACCTAGGCTTAGGCTAGGGTACCCCGAGCATTAGGCTAAGGCTACGGCTCCCTTAGCCTAAGGCTAGGGCACCCCTAGGCTCAGGCTAGGGCACCCCTAGGCTTAGGCTAGGGCACCCCTAGCCTTAGGCTAGGGCTCCCCTAGGCTTAGGCTAGGGATCCCCTAGGCTTAGGCTAGGGCTCCCCTAGGCTTAGGCTAAGGCTAGGGCTCCCCTAACCTTAGGCTACGGCTCCCCTAGGCTTAGGCTAAGGCGAGGGCTCCCCTAGCCTTAGGCAAGGGCTCCCCTAGTCTTACGTTTGGCCACCCCAAGGCTTGGGCTAAGGCTAGGGCACCCCTAGCCTTAGGCTAGTGCTCCCCTAGCATTAGGATAGGGCACCTTTAGGCTTAGGCTAAAGCTAGGTCTCCCCTACCCTTAGCCTAGGGCACCCCTAGGGTTAGGCTTGGGCTCCCCTGGCCTTAGGCTCGGGCTCCCCTAGGCTTAGGCTAAGGCTAGGCTTCCCTTAGCCTTAGGCTCGGGCACCCATACCCTAGGCTAAGGCTAGGGCACCCCTAGCCTTAGGATAGGGCTCCCCTAGGCTAAAGCTGGGGCATCCCTAGGCTTAGGCTAGGGCACCCCTAGGCTTAGGCTAGGGCACCCCTAGGCTTAGGCTAGGGCACCCCTAGGCTTAGGCTAGGGCTCTCCGAGCCCTAGGCTAGGGCTCCCCTAGCCTTAGGCTAGGGCACCCCTAGGCTTAGGCTGAGGCTAGGGCTCCCCTAGCCTTAGGCTAGGGCTTCCCGAGCCCTAGGCTAGGGCTCCGCTAGCCTTAGGCCAGGGCACCCCTAGGCTTAGGCTAGGGCTCCCCTAGCCTTAGACTCTGGTTCCCCTAGCCTTAAGCTCGTGCTCCCGTACCTTAGGCTCGGGTACCCCTAGCCTTAGGCTAGGGCACCCCTATGCTTAGGCTAAGGCTAGGGCTCTCCTAGCCTAAGGCTAGGGCACCCCAAGGCTTAGGCTAGGGCACCCCTAGACTTAGGCTAGGGCACCCCTAGGCTTAGGCTAAGGCTAGGTCACCCCTAGGCTTTTGCTAAGGCACCACTAGGCTTAGTCTAGGGCACCCCTAGGCTTAGGCTAGGGCACCCCTAGGCTTAGGCTAGGGCACCCCAAAGCTGAGGCTAGGGTACCCCTAGGCTTAGGCTAAGGCTAGGGATCCCCTAGCCTTAGGATATTGCTCCCCTAACCTTGGCTAGGGCACCCCTAGGCTTAGGCTAAGCCTAGGGCTCCCCTAGGCTTAGGCTAGGGCCCACGTAGCCTTAGGGTCGAGCTCCCCTAGCCTTAGGCTAGGGCACCCCTAGGCTTAGGCTAGGGCACCCCTACGCTTAGGTTAGGGCACACCTAGGCTTAGGCTAGGGCAGCCCTAGCCTTAGGCTAAGGCTAAGGCTCCCCTAGTCTAAGGCTAGGGCACCCCTAGGCTCAGGCTAGGGCACCCCTAGGCTTAGGCTAGGGCACTCCTAGGCTTAGGCTAAGGCTAGGGATCCCCTAGCCTAAGGTTAGGGCACTCCTAGGCTAAGGCTAGGGCTCCCCTACCCTAAGGCTAGGGCACCAATAGGCTTTGGCTTGGGCACCCGTAGGCTTAGGCTAGGGCACCGCTAGATTTAGGCTAGTGCACCCCTAGGGTTAGGCTAAGGCTAGGGCTCCCCTAGCCTAAGGCTAGGGCACCGCTAGTCTTAGGCTAGGGCACCCCTAGGCTTAGGCTAAGGCAAGGGCTCCCCTAGCCTATGGCTAGGGCACCCCTAGGCTTAGGCAAAGGCACCACTAGGCTTAGGCTAGGGCATCCCTAGGCTTAAGCAAGGGCACTCGTAGGCTTAGGCTAAGGCTAGGGCTCCACTAGCCTTAGGCTAGGGCAACCCTAGGCTTAGGCTAGGGCACCACTAGGCTTAGGATAGGGAACTTCTAAGCTTAGGCTAGGGCATCCTAGGCTTAGTTTAGGGCACCCCTAGGCTTAGGCTAAGGCTAGGGCTCCCCTAGCCTAAGGCTAGGGCACCACTAGGCTTTGGCTAGGGAACCCCAAGGCTTAGGCTAGAGCACCCCTAGGCTTAAGCTAGGGCACCCCTAGGCTTAGGCTAAGGCTAGGGATCCCCTAGCCTAAGGTTAGGGCACTCCTAGGCTAAGGCTAGGGCTCCCCTACCCTAAGGCTAGGGCACCAATAGGCTTTGGCTTGGGCACCCGTAGGCTTAGGCTAGGGCACCGCTAGATTTAGGCTAGGGCACCCCTAGCGTTAGGCTAAGGCTAGGGCTCCCCTAGCCTAAGGCTAGGGCACCCCTAGGCTTAGGGTAGGGCACCCCAAAGCTGAGGCTAGGGCACCCCTAGGCTTAGGCTAAGTCTTGGGATCCCCTAGCCTTAGGATAATGCTCCCCTAGCCTTGGTTAGGGCACCCCTAGGCTTAGGCTAAGGCTAGGGCTCCCCTAGGCTTAATCTAGAGCTCCCGTAGCCTTAGGCTGGAGCTCCACTAGCCTTAGGCTAGGGCACCCCTAGGCTTAGGCTAAGGCTAGGGCTCCCCTAGCCTTAGGCTAGGGCTTCCCGAGCCCTAGGCTAGGGCTCCGCTAGCCTTAGGCCAGGGCACCCCTAGGCTTAGGCTAGGGCACCCCTACGCTTAGGTTAGGGCACACCTAGGCTTAGGCTAGGGCACCCCTAGCATTAGGCTAAGGCTACGGCTCCCTTAGCCTAAGGCTAGGGCACCCCTAGGCTCAGGCTAGGGCACCCCTAGGCTTAGGCTAGGGCACCCCTAGCCTTAGGCTAGGGCTCCCCTAGGCTTAGGCTAGGCTCCCCTAAGCTTAGGCTAAGGCTAGGGCTCCCCTAACCTTAGGCTACGGCTCCCCTAGGCTTAGGCTAAGGCTAGGGCTACCCTAGCCATAGTTTAGGGCTCCACTAGCCTTAGGCTAGGGCACCCATAAGCTTAGGCTAAGGCTAGGGCTACCCGAGCCTAAGGCTAGGGCACCCCTAGGTTTAGGCTAGGACCCTCCTAGGCTTAGGCTAGGGCACCCGTAGGCTTAGGCTAGAACACCACTAGGCTTAGGCTAGGGCAACCCTAGGCTTAGGCTAAGGATTGGGCTCCCCTAGTCTAAGGCTAGGGCACCCTTAGGCTTAGACTAGGGCACCCCTAAGCTTAGGCTAGGGCACCCCTAGGCTTAAGCTAGGGCACCCCTAGGCTTAGGCTAGGACACCACTAGGCTTAGGCTAGGGCACCGCTAGGCTTAGGCTAAGGCTAGGGCTTCCCTAGCCTAAGGCTAGGGCACCCCTAGGCTTAGGCTAGGGCACCCCTAGGCTTAGGTATGGAACCCCTAGGCTTAGGTTATGGCATCCCTATGCTTACGCTAAGGTTAGGGCTCCCCTAGCCTAAGGCTAGGGCACCTCTACGCTTAGGTTTGGGCACCCTAGGCTTTGGTTAGGGCACCCCTAGGCTTAGGCTAGGGTACTCCTAGGCTTAGACTAGGGCACCCGTAGGCTTAGGCTAGAGCACCCCTAGGCTTGGGCTAAGGCTAGGGCTCCCTGAGCCTAAGGCTAGGGCACCCTAGGTTTAGGCTAGTCCCCTCCTAGGCCTAGGCTAGGGCACCCGTAGGCTTAGGCTAGAGCACCCCTAGGCTTAGGCCTGTGCACCCCTAGGCTTAGGCTAAGGCTTGGGCTCCCCTAGTCTAAGGCTAGGGCACCCTTAGGCTTAAGCTAGGGCACCCCTAGGCTTAGGCTAGGAAACCATTAGGCTTAGGCTAGGGCTCCCCTAGTCTAAGGCTGGGGCACCCCTAGACATAGGCTATGGCACCGTAGGCTTAGGCTAGGGCAATCCTATGCTAGACAAAGGCTAGGGCTCCCCTATCCTCAGGCTAGGGCACCCGTAGGCTCAGGCTATGGCACCCCTAGGCTCAGGATAGGGCACGACTAGGCTTACGCTAAGGCTAGGGCTCCCATAGGATCAGTCTAGGGCACCCTTAGGCTTAAACATGGGCACCCCTTGGCTTAGGCTAAGGCTAGGGCTCCCCTAGCCTAAGGCTACGGCACCCCTAAGCTCAGGCTAGGGCACCCCGAGGCTTAGGCTAGGGCACCCCTAGGCTTAGGAAAAGGCTAGGGCTCCCCTACCCTACGGCTAGGGCACCTCTAGGCTTAGGCTAGGGCACCCCTAGGCTTAGGCTAGGGCACCCCTAGGCTTAAGATAGGGCTCCCCTAGGCTTAGGCTAAGGCTACGGCTTCCCTAGCCTCAGGCTAGTGCACCCCTAGACTCAGGCTATGGCACCCCTAAGCTTAGGCTAGGGCACCCCTAGGCTTAGGCTAGGGCACCCCTAGGCTTAGGCTAGGCCACCCCTAGGCTTAGGCTAGGGCACCCCTACGCTTAGGCTAAGGCTAGGGCTAACCTAGGCTTAGGCTAGGGCACCCCTAGGCTTAGGCTAGGGAACCCCTATACTAAGGCTAGGGCACCCCTAGGCTTAGGCTAGGGCACCCCTATGCTTAGGCTAGGGCACCCCTACATTTAGGCTAAGGCAACGGCTCCCCTAGCCTCAGGCAAGGGCACCCCTAGACTCAGGCTAGGGCATCCGTTAGCTTAGGCTAGGGCAATCCTAGGCTTAGGCTAAGTCTAGGGCTCCTCTATCCTCAGGCTAGGGCACCCCTAGGCTCAGGCTGTGGCACCCCTAGGCTTAGGCTAGGGCAATCCTAGGCTAGACTAACGTGAGGGCTCCCCTAGCCTCAGGCTAGGGCACCCCTAGGCTTAGGCTAGGGCACCCCTAGGCTTAGTATAGGGCACCCCTATTCTTAGGCTAGGGCACCCCTAGGCTTAGGCTAGGGCACCCCTAGACTTAGTATAGGGCACCCCTAGTCTTAGGCTAGGGCACCCCTAGGTTTAGGCAAAGGCAAGGGCTCCCCTAGCCTATGGCTAGGGCACCCCTAGGCTTAGGCTAGGGCACCCCTAGGCTTAGGCAAAGGTACCCCTAGGCTTAGGCTAAGGCTAGGGATCCCCTAGCCTAAGGTTAGGGAACTCCTAGGCTAAGGCTAGGGCTCCCCTAGCCTAAGGCTAGGGCACCCCTAGGCTTTGGCTAGGGCACCCGTAGGCTTAGGCTAGGACACCCCTAGATTTAGGCTAGGGCACCCCTAGGGTTAGGCTAAGGCTAGGGCTCCCCTAGCCTTAGGCTAGGGCACCCCTTGGCTTAGGCTAGGGCACCCCAAGGCTTAGGCTAAGGCACCCCTAGACTTACGCTAAGGTTAGGGCTCCCCTAGCCTAAGGCTAGGGCACCTCTAGGCTTAGGCTAGGGCACCCCTAGGCTTTGGCTAGGGCACCCCTAGGCTTAGGCTAAGGCTAGGGCTCTCCTAGCCTAAGGGTAGGGCACCCCAAGGCTTAGGCTAGGGCACCCCTAGACTTAGGCTAGGGCACCCCTAGGCTTAGGCTAAGGCTAGGTCACCCCTAGGCTTATGCTAAGGCACCACTAGGCTTAGGCTAAGGCACCCCTAGACTTACGCTAAGGTTAGGGCTCCCCTATCCTAAGGCTAGGGCACCTCTAGGCTTAGGCTAGGGCACCCCTAGGCTTTGGCTAAGGCACCCCTAGGCTTAGGCTAAGGCTAGGGCTCTCCTAGCCTAAGGCTAGGGCACCCCAAGGCTTAGGCTAGGGCACCCCTAGACTTAGGCTAGGGCACCCCTAGGCTTAGGCTAAGGCTAGGTCACCCCTAGGCTTATGCTAAGGCACCACTAGGCTTAGTCTAGGGCACCCCTAGGCTTAGGCTAGGGCACCCCTAGGCTTAGGCTAGGGCACCCCAAAGCTGAGGCTAGGGCACCCCTAGGCTTAGGGTAAGGCTAGGGCTTCCCTAGCATTAGGCTAGGGCTCCCGTAGCCTTAGGTTAGGGCTCCCCTAGCCTTAGGCTAGGGCACCCCTAAGTTTAGGCCAGGGCTCTCCTAACCTTAAGCCAGGGCACCCATAGCCTTAGGCCAGGGCTCCCCTAGCCTTAGGCTAGGGCTCCCCTATCCTTAGGCCAGGGCACCCCTAGGCTTAGGCTAAGGCTAGCGCTCCCCTAGCTTTAGGCTAGGGCTCCCCTAGGCCTAGGCTAAGGCTAGGGCTCCCCTACTCTTATCTAGGGCTCCCCTAGCCTTAGGCTAGGGTACCCCTAGGCTTTGGCTAGGGCACCCCTAGACTTAGGCTAAGGCTAGGGCTCATCTTGCCTTAGGCTAGGGCTCCCCTAGCTTGGGCTAGGGCACCCATAGTCTTAGGCTAAGGCAAGGGCTCCCCTAGCCTTAGGCTAGGGCTCCCCTAGCCTTAGCCTAGGGCACACCTAGGCTTAGGCCAAGGCTAGGGCTCCCCTAGCCTTAGACTAGGGCTCCCCTAGTCTTACGTTAGGGCACCCCAAGGCTTGGGCTAAGGATAGGGCTCCCCTAGCCTAAAGCTAGGGCTCCCCTAGCCATAGGTTAGGGCACCCCCAAGCTTAGGCTAGGGCACCCCTAGGGTTAGGCTAAGGCTAGGGCTCCCCTAGCCTAAGGCTAGGGCACCCCTAGGCTTAGGTTAGGGCACCCCTAGGCTTAGTATAGGGCACCCCTAGTCTTAGGCTAGGGCACCCCTAGGCTTAGGCTAAGGCAAGTGCTCCCCTAGCCTATGCCTCGGGCACCCCTAGGCTTAGCCTAGGGCACACCTAGGCTTAGGCAAAGGCACCACTAGGCTTACGCTAGGGGACCCCTATTCTTAGGCTAGGGCACCCCTAGGCTTAAGCTAGGGCACTCGTAGGCTTAGGCTAAGGCTAGGGCTCCACTAGCCTTAGGCTAGGGCACCCCTAGGCTTAGGCTAGGGCACCCCTAGGCTTTGGCTAGGGCACCACTAGGCTTAGGATAGGGAACTTCTAAGCTTAGGCTAGGGCATCCTAGGCTTAGGCTAGGGCACCCCTAGGCTTAGGCTAAGGCTAGGGCTCCCCTAGCCTAAGGCTAGGGCACCCCTTGGCTTTGGCTAGGGAACCCCTAGGCTTAGGCTAGAGCACCCCTAGGCTTAAGCTAGGGCACCCCTAGGCTTAGGCTAAGGCTAGGGCTCTCCTAGCCTAAGGCTAGGGCACTCCTAGGCTAAGGCTAGGGTTCCCCTACCCTAAGGCTAGGGCACCAATAGGCTTTGGCTTGGGCACCCGTAGGCTTAGGCTAGGGCACCCCTAGATTTAGGCTAGGGCACCCCTAGGGTTAGGCTAAGGCTAGGGCTCCCCTAGCCTAAGGCTAGGGCACCCCTAGTCTTAGGTTAGGGCACCACAAGGCTTAGGCTAAGGCACCCCTAGGCTTACGCTAAGGTTAGGGCTCCCCTAGCCTAAGGCTTGGGCACCTCTAGTCTTAGGCTAGGGCACCCCAAGGCTTTGGCTAGGGGAACCCTAGGCTTAGGCTAAGGCTTGGGCTCTCCTAGCCTAAGGCTAGGGCACCCCAAGGCTTAGGCTAGGGCACCCCTAGACTTAGGCTAGGGCACCCCTAGGCTTAGGCTAAGGCTAGGTCACCCCTAGGCTTATGCTAAGGCACCAGTAGGCTTAGGCTAGGGCACCCCTAGGCTTAGGCTAGGGCCCCCCAAAGCTGAGGCTAGGGCACCCCTAGGCTTAGGCTAAGGCTAGGGATCCCCTAGCCTTAGGATAATGCTCCCCTAGCCTTGGCTAGGGCACCCCTAGGCTTAGGCTAAGGCTAGGGCTCCCCTAGCCTTAGGCTAGGGCTTCCAGCGCCCTAGGCTAGGGCTCCGCTAGCCTTAGGCCAGGGCACCCCTAGGCTTAGGCTAGGGCACCCCTACGCTTAGGTTAGGGCACACCTAGGCTTAGGCCAGGGCACCCCGAGCATTAGGCTAAGGCTACGGCTCCCTTAGCCTAAGGCTAGGGCACCCCTAGGCTCAGGCTAGGGCACCCCTAGGCTTAGGCTAGGGCACCCCTAGCCTTAGGCTAGGGCTCCCCTAGGCTTAGGCTAGGGCACCCCTACGCTTAGGTTAGGGCACACCTAGCCTTAGGCTAGGGCACCCCTAGGCTTAGGCTGAGGCTAGGGCTCCCCTAGCCTTAGGCTAGGGCTTCCCGAACCCTAGGCTAGGGCTCCGCTACCCTTAGGCCAGGGCACCCCTAGGCTTAGGCTAGGGCTCCCCTAGCCTTAGACTCTGGTTCCCCTAGCCTTAAACTCGTGCTCCCGTACCTTAGGCTCGGGTAACCCTAGCCTTAGGCTAGGGCACCCCTATGCTTAGGCTAAGGCTAGGGCTCTCCTAGCCTAAGGCTAGGGCACCCCAAGGCTTAGGCTAGGGCACCCCTAGACTTAGGCTAGGGCACCCCTAGGCTTAGGCTAAGGCTAGGTCACCCCTAGGCTTTTGCTAAGGCACCACTAGGCTTAGTCTAGGGCACCCCTAGGCTTAGGCTAGGGCACCCCTAGGCTTAGGCTAAGGGCACCCCAAAGCTGAGGCTAGGATACCCCTAGGCTTAGGCTAAGGCTAGGGATCCCTAGCCTTAGGATATTGCTCCCCTAACCTTGGCTAGGGCACCCCTAGGCTTAGGCTAAGCCTAGGGCTCCCCTAGGCTTAGGCTAGGGCCCACGTAGCCTTAGGGTCGAGCTCCCCTAGCCTTAGGCTAGGGCACCCCTAGGCTTAGGCTAGGGCACCCCTACGCTTAGGTTAGGGCACACCTAGGCTTAGGCTAGGGCACCCCTAGCCTTAGGCTAAGGCTAAGGCTCCCCTAGTCTAAGGCTAGGGCACCCCTAGGCTCAGGCTAGGGCACCCCCTAGGCTTAGGTATGGAACCCCTAGGCTTAGGTTATGGCATCCCTATGCTTACGCTAAGGTTAGGGCTCCCCTAGCCTAAGGCTAGGGCACCTCTACGCTTAGGTTTGGGCACCCTAGGCTTTGGTTAGGGCACCCCTAGGCTTAGGCTAGGGTACTCCTAGGCTTAGACTAGGGCACCCGTAGGCTTAGGCTAGAGCACCCCTAGGCTTGGGCTAAGGCTAGGGCTCCCTGAGCCTAAGGCTAGGGCACCCTAGGTTTAGGCTAGTCCCCTCCTAGGCCTAGGCTAGGGCACCGTAGGCTTAGGCTAGAGCACCCCTAGGCTTAGGCCTGTGCACCCCTAGGCTTAGGCTAAGGCCTTGGGCTCCCCTAGTCTAAGGCTAGGGCACCCTTAGGCTTAAGCTAGGGCACCCCTAGGCTTAGGCTAGGAAACCATTAGGCTTAGGCTAGGGCTCCCCTAGTCTAAGGCTGGGGCACCCCTAGACATAGGCTATGGCACCGTAGGCTTAGGCTAGGGCAATCCTATGCTAGACAAAGGCTAGGGCTCCCCTATCCTCAGGCTAGGGCACCCGTAGGCTCAGGCTATGGCACCCCTAGGCTCAGGATAGGGCACGACTAGGCTTACGCTAAGGCTAGGGCTCCCATAGGATCAGTCTAGGGCACCCTTAGGCTTAAACATGGGCACCCCTTGGCTTAGGCTAAGGCTAGGGCTCCCTAGCCTAAGGCTACGGCACCCCTAAGCTCAGGCTAGGGCACCCCGAGGCTTAGGCTAGGGCACCCCTAGGCTTAGGAAAAGGCTAGGGCTCCCCTACCCTACGGCTAGGGCACCTCTAGGCTTAGGCTAGGGCACCCCTAGGCTTAGGCTAGGGCACCCCTAGGCTTAAGATAGGGCTCCCCTAGGCTTAGGCTAAGGCTACGGCTTCCCTAGCCTCAGGCTAGTGCACCCCTAGACTCAGGCTATGGCACCCCTAAGCTTAGGCTAGGGCACCCCTAGGCTTAGGCTAGGGCACCCCTAGGCTTAGGCTAGGCCACCCCTAGGCTTAGGCTAGGGCACCCCTACGCTTAGGCTAAGGCTAGGGCTAACCTAGGCTTAGGCTAGGGCACCCCTAGGCTTAGGCTAGGGAACCCCTATACTAAGGCTAGGGCACCCCTAGGCTTAGGCTAGGGCACCCCTATGCTTAGGCTAGGGCACCCCTACATTTAGGCTAAGGCAACGGCTCCCCTAGCCTCAGGCAAGGGCACCCCTAGACTCAGGCTAGGGCATCCGTTAGCTTAGGCTAGGGCAATCCTAGGCTTAGGCTAAGTCTAGGGCTCCTCTATCCTCAGGCTAGGGCACCCCTAGGCTCAGGCTGTGCCACCCCTAGGCTTAGGCTAGGGCAATCCTAGGCTAGACTAACGTGAGGGCTCCCCTAGCCTCAGGCTAGGGCACCCCTAGGCTTAGGCTAGGGCACCCCTAGGCTTAGTATAGGGCACCCCTATTCTTAGGCTAGGGCACCCCTAGGCTTAGGCTAGGGCACCCCTAGACTTAGTATAGGGCACCCCTAGTCTTAGGCTAGGGCACCCCTAGGTTTAGGCAAAGGCAAGGGCTCCCCTAGCCTATGGCTAGGGCACCCCTAGGCTTAGGCTAGGGCACCCCTAGGCTTAGGCAAAGGTACCCCTAGGCTTAGGCTAAGGCTAGGGATCCCCTAGCCTAAGGTTAGGGAACTCCTAGGCTAAGGCTAGGGCTCCCCTAGCCTAAGGCTAGGGCACCCCTAGGCTTTGGCTAGGGCACCCGTAGCTTAGGCTAGGACACCCCTAGATTTAGGCTAGGGCACCCCTAGGGTTAGGCTAAGGCTAGGGCTCCCCTAGCCTTAGGCTAGGGCACCCCTTGGCTTAGGCTAGGGCACCCCAAGGCTTAGGCTAAGGCACCCCTAGACTTACGCTAAGGTTAGGGCTCCCCTAGCCTAAGGCTAGGGCACCTCTAGGCTTAGGCTAGGGCACCCCTAGGCTTTGGCTAGGGCACCCCTAGGCTTAGGCTAAGGCTAGGGCTCTCCTAGCCTAAGGGTAGGGCACCCCAAGGCTTAGGCTAGGGCACCCCTAGACTTAGGCTAGGGCACCCCTAGGCTTAGGCTAAGGCTAGGTCACCCCTAGGCTTATGCTAAGGCACCACTAGGCTTAGGCTAAGGCACCCCTAGACTTACGCTAAGGTTAGGGCTCCCCTATCCTAAGGCTAGGGCACCTCTAGGCTTAGGCTAGGGCACCCCTAGGCTTTGGCTAAGGCACCCCTAGGCTTAGGCTAAGGCTAGGGCTCTCCTAGCCTAAGGCTAGGGCACCCCAAGGCTTAGGCTAGGGCACCCCTAGACTTAGGCTAGGGCACCCCTAGGCTTAGGCTAAGGCTAGGTCACCCCTAGGCTTTTGCTAAGGCACCACTAGGCTTAGTCTAGGGCACCCCTAGGCTTAGGCTAGGGCACCCCTAGGCTTAGGCTAGGGCACCCCAAAGCTGAGGCTAGGATACCCCTAGGCTTAGGCTAAGGCTAGGGATCCCCTAGCCTTAGGATATTGCTCCCCTAACCTTGGCTAGGGCACCCCTAGGCTTAGGCTAAGCCTAGGGCTCCCCTAGGCTTAGGCTAGGGCCCACGTAGCCTTAGGGTCGAGCTCCCCTAGCCTTAGGCTAGGGCACCCCTAGGCTTAGGCTAGGGCACCCCTACGCTTAGGTTAGGGCACACCTAGGCTTAGGCTAGGGCACCCCTAGCCTTAGGCTAAGGCTAAGGCTCCCCTAGTCTAAGGCTAGGGCACCCCTAGGCTCAGGCTAGGGCACCCCTAGGCTTAGGTATGGAACCCCTAGGCTTAGGTTATGGCATCCCTATGCTTACGCTAAGGTTAGGGCTCCCCTAGCCTAAGGCTAGGGCACCTCTACGCTTAGGTTTGGGCACCCTAGGCTTTGGTTAGGGCACCCCTAGGCTTAGGCTAGGGTACTCCTAGGCTTAGACTAGGGCACCCGTAGGCTTAGGCTAGAGCACCCCTAGGCTTGGGCTAAGGCTAGGGCTCCCTGAGCCTAAGGCTAGGGCACCCTAGGTTTAGGCTAGTCCCCTCCTAGGCCTAGGCTAGGGCACCCGTAGGCTTAGGCTAGAGCACCCCTAGGCTTAGGCCTGTGCACCCCTAGGCTTAGGCTAAGGCTTGGGCTCCCCTAGTCTAAGGCTAGGGCACCCTTAGGCTTAAGCTAGGGCACCCCTAGGCTTAGGCTAGGAAACCATTAGGCTTAGGCTAGGGCTCCCCTAGTCTAAGGCTGGGGCACCCCTAGACATAGGCTATGGCACCGTAGGCTTAGGCTAGGGCAATCCTATGCTAGACAAAGGCTAGGGCTCCCCTATCCTCAGGCTAGGGCACCCGTAGGCTCAGGCTATGGCACCCCTAGGCTCAGGATAGGGCACGACTAGGCTTACGCTAAGGCTAGGGCTCCCATAGGATCAGTCTAGGGCACCCTTAGGCTTAAACATGGGCACCCCTTGGCTTAGGCTAAGGCTAGGGCTCCCCTAGCCTAAGGCTACGGCACCCCTAAGCTCAGGCTAGGGCACCCCGAGGCTTAGGCTAGGGCACCCCTAGGCTTAGGAAAAGGCTAGGGCTCCCCTACCCTACGGCTAGGGCACCTCTAGGCTTAGGCTAGGGCACCCCTAGGCTTAGGCTAGGGCACCCCTAGGCTTAAGATAGGGCTCCCCTAGGCTTAGGCTAAGGCTACGGCTTCCCTAGCCTCAGGCTAGTGCACCCCTAGACTCAGGCTATGGCACCCCTAAGCTTAGGCTAGGGCACCCCTAGGCTTAGGCTAGGGCACCCCTAGGCTTAGGCTAGGCCACCCCTAGGCTTAGGCTAGGGCACCCCTACGCTTAGGCTAAGGCTAGGGCTAACCTAGGCTTAGGCTAGGGCACCCCTAGGCTTAGGCTAGGGAACCCCTATACTAAGGCTAGGGCACCCCTAGGCTTAGGCTAGGGCACCCCTATGCTTAGGCTAGGGCACCCCTACATTTAGGCTAAGGCAACGGCTCCCCTAGCCTCAGGCAAGGGCACCCCTAGACTCAGGCTAGGGCATCCGTTAGCTTAGGCTAGGGCAATCCTAGGCTTAGGCTAAGTCTAGGGCTCCTCTATCCTCAGGCTAGGGCACCCCTAGGCTCAGGCTGTGCCACCCCTAGGCTTAGGCTAGGGCAATCCTAGGCTAGACTAACGTGAGGGCTCCCCTAGCCTCAGGCTAGGGCACCCCTAGGCTTAGGCTAGGGCACCCCTAGGCTTAGTATAGGGCACCCCTATTCTTAGGCTAGGGCACCCCTAGGCTTAGGCTAGGGCACCCCTAGACTTAGTATAGGGCACCCCTAGTCTTAGGCTAGGGCACCCCTAGGTTTAGGCAAAGGCAAGGGCTCCCCTAGCCTATGGCTAGGGCACCCCTAGGCTTAGGCTAGGGCACCCCTAGGCTTAGGCAAAGGTACCCCTAGGCTTAGGCTAAGGCTAGGGATCCCCTAGCCTAAGGTTAGGGAACTCCTAGGCTAAGGCTAGGGCTCCCCTAGCCTAAGGCTAGGGCACCCCTAGGCTTTGGCTAGGGCACCCGTAGGCTTAGGCTAGGACACCCCTAGATTTAGGCTAGGGCACCCCTAGGGTTAGGCTAAGGCTAGGGCTCCCCTAGCCTTAGGCTAGGGCACCCCTTGGCTTAGGCTAGGGCACCCCAAGGCTTAGGCTAAGGCACCCCTAGACTTACGCTAAGGTTAGGGCTCCCCTAGCCTAAGGCTAGGGCACCTCTAGGCTTAGGCTAGGGCACCCCTAGGCTTTGGCTAGGGCACCCCTAGGCTTAGGCTAAGGCTAGGGCTCTCCTAGCCTAAGGGTAGGGCACCCCAAGGCTTAGGCTAGGGCACCCCTAGACTTAGGCTAGGGCACCCCTAGGCTTAGGCTAAGGCTAGGTCACCCCTAGGCTTATGCTAAGGCACCACTAGGCTTAGGCTAAGGCACCCCTAGACTTACGCTAAGGTTAGGGCTCCCCTATCCTAAGGCTAGGGCACCTCTAGGCTTAGGCTAGGGCACCCCTAGGCTTTGGCTAAGGCACCCCTAGGCTTAGGCTAAGGCTAGGGCTCTCCTAGCCTAAGGCTAGGGCACCCCAAGGCTTAGGCTAGGGCACCCCTAGACTTAGGCTAGGGCACCCCTAGGCTTAGGCTAAGGCTAGGTCACCCCTAGGCTTATGCTAAGGCACCACTAGGCTTAGTCTAGGGCACCCCTAGGCTTAGGCTAGGGCACCCCTAGGCTTAGGCTAGGGCACCCCAAAGCTGAGGCTAGGGCACCCCTAGGCTTAGGGTAAGGCTAGGGCTTCCCTAGCATTAGGCTAGGGCTCCCGTAGCCTTAGGTTAGGGCTCCCCTAGCCTTAGGCTAGGGCACCCCTAAGTTTAGGCCAGGGCTCTCCTAACCTTAAGCCAGGGCACCCATAGCCTTAGGCCAGGGCTCCCCTAGCCTTAGGCTAGGGCTCCCCTATCCTTAGGCCAGGGCACCCCTAGGCTTAGGCTAAGGCTAGCGCTCCCCTAGCTTTAGGCTAGGGCTCCCCTAGGCCTAGGCTAAGGCTAGGGCTCCCCTACTCTTATCTAGGGCTCCCCTAGCCTTAGGCTAGGGTACCCCTAGGCTTTGGCTAGGGCACCCCTAGACTTAGGCTAAGGCTAGGGCTCATCTTGCCTTAGGCTAGGGCTCCCCTAGCTTGGGCTAGGGCACCCATAGTCTTAGGCTAAGGCAAGGGCTCCCCTAGCCTTAGGCTAGGGCTCCCCTAGCCTTAGCCTAGGGCACACCTAGGCTTAGGCCAAGGCTAGGGCTCCCCTAGCCTTAGACTAGGGCTCCCCTAGTCTTACGTTAGGGCACCCCAAGGCTTGGGCTAAGGATAGGGCTCCCCTAGCCTAAAGCTAGGGCTCCCCTAGCCATAGGTTAGGGCACCCCCAAGCTTAGGCTAGGGCACCCCTAGGGTTAGGCTAAGGCTAGGGCTCCCCTAGCCTAAGGCTAGGGCACCCCTAGGCTTAGGTTAGGGCACCCCTAGGCTTAGTATAGGGCACCCCTAGTCTTAGGCTAGGGCACCCCTAGGCTTAGGCTAAGGCAAGTGCTCCCCTAGCCTATGCCTAGGGCACCCCTAGGCTTAGCCTAGGGCACCCCTAGGCTTAGGCAAAGGCACCACTAGGCTTACGCTAGGGGACCCCTATTCTTAGGCTAGGGCACCCCTAGGCTTAAGCTAGGGCACTCGTAGGCTTAGGCTAAGGCTAGGGCTCCACTAGCCTTAGGCTAGGGCACCCCTAGGCTTAGGCTAGGGCACCCCTAGGCTTTGGCTAGGGCACCACTAGGCTTAGGATAGGGAACTTCTAAGCTTAGGCTAGGGCATCCTAGGCTTAGGCTAGGGCACCCCTAGGCTTAGGCTAAGGCTAGGGCTCCCCTAGCCTAAGGCTAGGGCACCCCTTGGCTTTGGCTAGGGAACCCCTAGGCTTAGGCTAGAGCACCCCTAGGCTTAAGCTAGGGCACCCCTAGGCTTAGGCTAAGGCTAGGGCTCTCCTAGCCTAAGGCTAGGGCACTCCTAGGCTAAGGCTAGGGTTCCCCTACCCTAAGGCTAGGGCACCAATAGGCTTTGGCTTGGGCACCCGTAGGCTTAGGCTAGGGCACCCCTAGATTTAGGCTAGGGCACCCCTAGGGTTAGGCTAAGGCTAGGGCTCCCCTAGCCTAAGGCTAGGGCACCCCTAGTCTTAGGTTAGGGCTCCACAAGGCTTAGGCTAAGGCACCCCTAGGCTTACGCTAAGGTTAGGGCTCCCCTAGCCTAAGGCTTGGGCACCTCTAGTCTTAGGCTAGGGCACCCCAAGGCTTTGGCTAGGGGAACCCTAGGCTTAGGCTAAGGCTTGGGCTCTCCTAGCCTAAGGCTAGGGCACCCCAAGGCTTAGGCTAGGGCACCCCTAGACTTAGGCTAGGGCACCCCTAGGCTTAGGCTAAGGCTAGGTCACCCCTAGGCTTATGCTAAGGCACCAGTAGGCTTAGGCTAGGGCACCCCTAGGCTTAGGCTAGGGACCCCCAAAGCTGAGGCTAGGGCACCCCTAGGCTTAGGCTAAGGCTAGGGATCCCCTAGCCTTAGGATAATGCTCCCCTAGCCTTGGCTAGGGCACCCCTAGGCTTAGGCTAAGGCTAGGGCTCCCCTAGCCTTAGGCTAGGGCTTCCAGCGCCCTAGGCTAGGGCTCCGCTAGCCTTAGGCCAGGGCACCCCTAGGCTTAGGCTAGGGCACCCCTACGCTTAGGTTAGGGCACACCTAGGCTTAGGCTAGGGCACCCCGAGCATTAGGCTAAGGCTACGGCTCCCTTAGCCTAAGGCTAGGGCACCCCTAGGCTCAGGCTAGGGCACCCCTAGGCTTAGGCTAGGGCACCCCTAGCCTTAGGCTAGGGCTCCCCTAGGCTTAGGCTAGGGCACCCCTACGCTTAGGTTAGGGCACACCTAGCCTTAGGCTAGGGCACCCCTAGGCTTAGGCTGAGGCTAGGGCTCCCCTAGCCTTAGGCTAGGGCTTCCCGAACCCTAGGCTAGGGCTCCGCTACCCTTAGGCCAGGGCACCCCTAGGCTTAGGCTAGGGCTCCCCTAGCCTTAGACTCTGGTTCCCCTAGCCTTAAACTCGTGCTCCCGTACCTTAGGCTCGGGTAACCCTAGCCTTAGGCTAGGGCACCCCTATGCTTAGGCTAAGGCTAGGGCTCTCCTAGCCTAAGGCTAGGGCACCCCAAGGCTTAGGCTAGGGCACCCCTAGACTTAGGCTAGGGCACCCCTAGGCTTAGGCTAAGGCTAGGTCACCCCTAGGCTTTTGCTAAGGCACCACTAGGCTTAGTCTAGGGCACCCCTAGGCTTAGGCTAGGGCACCCCTAGGCTTAGGCTAGGGCACCCCAAAGCTGAGGCTAGGATACCCCTAGGCTTAGGCTAAGGCTAGGGATCCCCTAGCCTTAGGATATTGCTCCCCTAACCTTGGCTAGGGCACCCCTAGGCTTAGGCTAAGCCTAGGGCTCCCCTAGGCTTAGGCTAGGGCCCACGTAGCCTTAGGGTCGAGCTCGCCTAGCCTTAGGCTAGGGCACCCCTAGGCTTAGGCTAGGGCACCCCTACGCTTAGGTTAGGGCACACCTAGGCTTAGGCTAGGGCACCCCTAGCCTTAGGCTAAGGCTAAGGCTCCCCTAGTCTAAGGCTAGGGCACCCCTAGGCTCAGGCTAGGGCACCCCTAGGCTTAGGCTAGGGCACTCCTAGCCTTAGGCTAGGGCTCCCCTAGGCATAGGCTAGGGCTCCCCTAGGCTTAGGCTAAGGCTAGGGCTCCCCTAACCTTAGGCTAGGGATCCCCTAGGCTTAAGCTAAGGCAAGGGCTCCCCTAGCCTTAGGCAAGGGCTCCCCTAGTCTTACGTTAGGCCACCCCAAGGCTTGGGCTAAGGCTAGGGCTCCTCTAGCCTTAGGCTAGTGCTCCCCTAGCCTTAGGTTAGGGCACCTTTAGGCTTAGGCTAAGGCTAGGTCACCCCTACCCTTAGCCTAGGGCACCCCTAGGGTTAGGCTTGGGCTCCCCTAGCCTTAGGCTCGGGCTCCCCTAGGCTTAGGCTAAGGCTAGGCTTCCCTTAGCCTTAGGCTCGGGCACCCATACCCTAGGCTAAGGCTAGGGCTCCCCTAGCCTTAGGCTAGGGCTCCCCTACGCTTAGGCTAGGGCACCCCTAGGCTTAGGCTAGGGCACCCCTAGGCTTAGGCTAGGGCACCCCTAGGCTTAGGCTAGGGCACCCCTAGGCTTAGGCTAAGGCGAGGGCTCCCCTAGCCTTAGGCTAGGGCTCTCCGAGCCCTAGGCTAGGGCTCCCCTAGCCTTATGCTAGGGCACCCCTAGGGTTAGGCTGAGGCTAGGGCTCCCCTAGCCTTAGGCTAGGGCTTCCCGAGCCCTAGGCTAGGGCTCCGCTAGCCTTAGGCCAGGGCACCCCTTGGCTTAGGCTAGGGCACCCCTAGGCTTAGGGAAAGGCTAGGCTTCCCTTAGCCTTAGGCTAGGGCTCCCCTAGCCTTAGGCTAGGGCACCCCTAGGCTTAGGCTAGGGCACCCCTAAGCTTAGGCTAAGGCTAGGGCTCCCCTAGCATTAGGCTAGGGCTCCCGTAGCCTTAGGTTAGGGCTCCCCTAGCCTTAGGCTAGGGCACCCCTAAGTTTAGGCCAGGGCTCTCCTATCCTTAAGCCAGGGCACCCATAGTCTTAGGCCAGGGCTCCCCTAGCCTTAGGCTAGGGCTCCCCTATCCTTAGGCCAGGGCACCCCTAGGCTTAGGCTAAGGCTAGGGCTCCCCTAGCTTTAGGCTAGCGCTCCCCTAGGCCTAGGCTAAGGCTAGGGCTCCCCTACTCTTATCTAGGGCTCCCCTAGCCTTAGGCTAGGGCACCCCTAGGCTTAGGCTAGGGCACCCCTAGACTTAGGCTAGGGCACCCCTAGACTTAGGCTAAGGGTAGGGCTCCCCTAGGCTTAAGCTAGGGCTCCCCGAGCCCTAGGCTAGGGCTCCCCTAGAGTTAGGCTAGTGCACACCTAGACTTAGGCTAAGGCTAGGACTCCTCTAGCCTTAGGCTAGGGCTCCCCTAGCTTGGGCTAGGGCACCCATAGTCTTAGGCTAAGGCAAGGGCTCCCGTAGCCTTAGGCTAAGGCTCCCCTAGCCTTAGCCTAGGGCACACCTAGGCTTAGGCCAAGGCTAGGGCTCTCCTAGCCTTAGACTAGGGCTCCCCTAGTCTTACGTTAAGGCACCCCTAGACTTAGGCTAAGGCTAGGGCTCCCCTAGCCTAAGGCTAGGGCACCCTTAGGCTTAGGTTAGGGCACCCCTAGGCTTAGTATAGGGCACCCCTAGTCTTAGGCTAGGGCACCCCTAGGCTTAGGCTAAGGCAAGGGCTCCCCTAGCCTATGGCTAGGGCACCCCTAGGCTTAGGCAAAGGCACCACTAGGCTTAGGCTAGGGCATCCCTAGGCTTAAGCAAGGGCACTCGTAGGCTTAGGCTAAGGCTAGGGCTCCACTAGCGTTAGGCTAGGGCAACCCTAGGCTTAGGCTAGGGCACCACTAGGCTTAGGATAGGGAACTTCTAAGCTTAGGCTAGGGCATCCTAGGCTTAGGCTAGGGCACCCCTAGGCTTAGGCTAAGGCTAGGGTTCCGCTAGCCTAAGGCTAGGGCACCCCTCGGCTTTGGCTAGGGAACCCCTAGGCTTAGGCTAGAGCACCCCTAGGCTTAAGCTAGGGCACCCCTAGTCTTAGGCTAAGGCTAGGGATTCCCTAGCCTAAGGTTAGGGCACTCCTAGGCTAAGGCTAGGGCTCCCCTACCCTAAGGCTAGGGCACCAATAGGCTTTGGCTTGGGCACCCGTAGGCTTAGGCTAGGGCACCGCTAGATTTAGGCTAGTGCACCCCTAGGGTTAGGCTAAGGCTAGGGCTCCCCTAGCCTAAGGCTAGGGCACCGCTAGTCTTAGGCTAGGGCACCCCTAGGCTTAGGCTAAGGCAAGGGCTTCCCTAGCCTATGGCTAGGGCACCCCTAGGCTTAGGCAAAGGCACCACTAGGCTTAGGCTAGGGCATCCCTAGGCTTAAGCAAGGACACTCGTAGGCTTAGGCTAAGGCTAGGGCTCCACTAGCATTAGGCTAGGGCAACCCTAGGCTTAGGCTAGGGCACCACTAGGCTTAGGATAGGGAACTTCTAAGCTTAGGCTAGGGCATCCTAGGCTTAGTTTAGGGCACCCCTAGGCTTAGGCTAAGGCTAGGGCTCCCCTAGCCTAAGGCTAGGGCACCCCTAGGCTTTGGCTAGGGAACCCCTAGGCTTAGGCTAGAGCACCCCTAGGCTTAAGCTAGGGCACCCCTAGGCTTAGGCTAAGGCTAGGGATCCCCTAGCCTAAGGTTAGGGCACTCCTAGGCTAAGGCTAGGGCTCCCCTACCCTAAGGCTAGGGCACCAATAGGCTTTGGCTTGGGCACCCGTAGGCTTAGGCTAGGGCACCGCTAGATTTAGGCTAGGGCACCCCTAGGGTTAGGCTAAGGCTAGGGCTCCCCTAGCCTAAGGCTAGGGCACCCCTAGGCTTAGGGTAGGGCACCCCAAAGCTGAGGCTAGGGCACCCCTAGGCTTAGGCTAAGGCTTGGGATCCCCTAGCCTTAGGATAATGCTCCCCTAGCCTTGGCTAGGGCACCCCTAGGCTTAGGCTAAGGCTAGGGCTCCCCTAGGCTTAATCTAGAGCTCCCGTAGCCTTAGGCTGGAGCTCCACTAGCCTTAGGCTAGGGCACCCCTAGGCTTAGGCTAAGGCTAGGGCTCCCCTAGCCTTAGGCTAGGGCTTCCTGAGCCCTAGTCTAGGGCTCCGCTAGCCTTAGGCCAGGGCACCCCTAGGCTTAGGCTAGGGCACCCCTACGCTTAGGTTAGGGCACACCTAGGCTTAGGCTAGGGCACCCCTAGCATTAGGCTAAGGCTACGGCTCCCTTAGCCTAAGGCTAGGGCACCCCTAGGCTCAGGCTAGGGCACCCCTAGGCTTAGGCTAGGGCACCCCTAGCCTTAGGCTAGGGCTCCCCTAGGCTTAGGCTAGGCTCCCCTAGGCTTAGGCTAAGGCTAGGGCTCCCCTAACCTTAGGCTACGGCTCCCCTAGGCTTAGGCTAAGGCTAGGGCTACCCTAGCCATAGTTTAGGGCTCCACTAGCCTTAGGCTAGGGCACCCATAGGCTTAGGCTAAGGCTAGGTCTCCCCTACCCTTAGCCTAGGGCACGCCTAGGTTTAGGCTTGGGCTCCCCTAGCCTTAGGCTCGGGCTCCCCTAGGCTTAGGCTAAGGCTAGGCTTCCCTTAGCCTTAGGCTCGGGCACCCATACCCTAGGCTAAGGCTAGGGCTCCCCTAGCCTTAGGATAGGGCTCCCCTAGGCTTAGGCTAGGGCACCCCTAGGCTTAGGCTAGGGCACCCCTAGGCTTAGGCTAGGGCACCCCTAGGCTTAGGCTAGAGCACCCCTAGGCTTAGGCTAGGGCTCTCTGAGCCCTAGGCTAGAGCTCCCCTATCCTTAGGCTAGGGCACCCCTAGGCTTAGGCTGAGGCTAGGGCTCCCCTAGCCTTAGGCTCGGGCTCTCCTAGCCTTAGGCTAGGGCACCCCTAGGCTTAGGCTAGGGCTCCACTAGCCTTAGGCTAGGGCACCCCTTGGCTTAGGCTAGGGCACCCCTAGGCTTAGGCTAATGCTAGGCTTCCCTAAGCCTTAGGCTAGGGCTCCCCTAGCCTTAGGCTAGGGCACCCCTAGGCTTAGGCTAGGGCACCCCTAGGCTTAGGCTTAGGCTAGGGCTCCCCTAACCTTAGGCTTGGGCTCTCCTAGCCTTAGGCTAGGGCACCCCTAGGCTTAGGCTAGGGCTCCCCTAGCCTTAGACTCTGGTTCCCCTAGCCTTAAGCTCGTGCTCCCGTACCTTAGGCTCGGGTACCCCTAGCCTTAGGCTAGGGCACCCCTAAGCTTAGGCTAAGGCTAGGGCTCCCCTACTCTTATCTAGGGCTCCCCTAGCCTTAGGCGAGGGCACCCCTAGGCTTAGGCTAGGGCACCCCTAGGCTTAGGCTAAGGCTAGGGCTCCCGTAGCCTTAGGCTAGGGTTCCCCTAGCCTTAGGCTAGGGCACTCCTAGGCTTAGGCTAATGCTAGGGCTCCCTTAGCCTTAGGCTAAGGCTCTCCTAGCCTTAGGCTAGGGCACCCCAAAATTTAGGGCAGGGCTCTCCTAGCCTTAAGCCAGGGCACCCCTAGTCTTAGGCCAGGGCTCCCCTAGCCTTAGGCTAGGGCTACCCTATCCTTAGGCCAGGGCACCCCTTGGCTTAGGCTAAGGCTAGGTCTCCCCTAGCTTTAGGCTAGGGCTCCCCTAGCTTGGTCTAGGGCACCCATAGTCTTAAGCTAAGGCAAGGGCTCCCCTAGCCTTAGGCTAGGGCTCACCTAGCCTTATCCTAGGGCACACCTAGGCTTAGGCCAAGGCTAGGGCTCCCCTAGCCTTAGACTAGGGCTCCCCTAATCTTACGTTAGGGCACCCCAAGGCTTGGGCTAAGGCTAGGGCTCCCCTAGCCTAAGGCTAGGGCTCCCCTAGGGCACCCCTAGGCTTAGGCTAGGGCACCCCTAGGCTTAGGCTAAGGCTAGGGCTCCACTAGCCTAAATCTAGGGCACCCCTAGCCTTAGGATAATGCTCCCCTAGCCTTGGCTAGGGCACCCCTTAGGCTTAAGCTAAGGGTAGGGCTCCCCTAGGCTTAGGCTAGGGCTCCCGTAGCCTAGGCTCGAGCTCCCCTAGCCTTAGGCAAGGGCATCCCTAGGCTTAGGCTAAGGCTAGGGCTCCCCTAGCCTTAGGCTAGGGCTTCCCGAGCCCTAGGCTAGGGCTCCGCTAGCCTTAGGCCAGGGCACCCCTAGGTTTAGGCTAGGGCACCCCTACGCTTAGGTTAGGGCACACCTAGGCTTAGGCTAGGACACCCCAAGCCTTAGGCTAAGGCTACGGCTCCCCAAGCCTAAGGCTAGGGCACCCCTAGGCTCAGGCTAGGGCACCCCTAGGCTTAGGCTAGGGCACCCCTAGCCTTAGGCTAGGGCTCCCCTAGGCTTAGGCTAGGGCTCCCCTAACCTTAGGCTAGGGCTCCCCTAGTCCTCGGCTAAGGCGAGGGCTACCCTATCCTTAGGCAAGGGCTCCCCTAGTCTTACGTTAGGGCACCCCAAGGCTTGGGCTAAGGCTAGGGCTCCCCTAGCCTTAGGCTAGTGCTCCCCTAACCTTAGGTTAGGTCACCTTTAGGCTTAGGCTAAGGCTAGGTCTCCCCTACCCTTAGCCTAGGGCACCCCTACGGTTCGGCTTGGGCTCCCCTAGCCTTAGGCTCGGGCTCCCCTAGGCTTAGGCTAAGGCTAGGCTTCCCTTAGCCTTAGGCTCGGGCACCCATAGGCCTAGGCTAAGGCTAGGGCTCCCCTAGCCTTAGGATAGGGCTCCCCTATGCTTAGGCTAGGGCACCCCTAGGCTTAAGCTAGGGCACCCCTAGGCTTAAGCTAGGGCACCCCTAGGCTTAGGCTAGGGCACCCCTAAGCTTAGGCTAGGGCACCCCTAGGCTTAGGCTAAGGCTAGGGGACCCTAGGCTTAGGGTAAACCACCCCTACGCTTAGGCTAGGGCACCCCTAGGTTTAGGCTAGGGCACCCCTAGGCTTAGGCTAAAGCTAGGACTCCCCTAGGCTTAGGCTAGGGCACCCCTAGGCTAAGGCTTCGGCACCCCTAGGCTTAGGCTAGGGCTAGGGGACCCCTAGGCTTAGGCTAAGGCACCCCTAGGCTTAGACTAGGGCACCCCTAGGGTTAGGCTAGGGCAACCCTAGGCTTAGGCTTAGGCAAGGGCACCCCTAGGCTTAGGCTAAGGCTAGGGCTCCCCTAGTCTAAGGCTAGGGCACCCCTAGGCTTAGACTAGGGCACCCCTAGGCTTAGGCTAGGGCTCCCCAAAGCTTAGGCTAAGGCTAGGCTTCCCTTAGCCTTAGGCTCGGGCACCCATAGGCCTAGGCTAAGGCTAGGGCTCCCCTAGCCTTAGGATAGGGCTCCCCTAGGTTTAGGCTAGGGCACCCCTAGGCTTAGACTAAGCCTAGGGCTCCCCTAGCCTAAGGCTAGGGCACCCCTAGGCTTAAGCTAGGGCACCCCTAGGCTTAAGCTAGGGCACCCCTAGGCTTACGCTAGGGCACCCCTAAGCTTAGGCTAGGGCACCCCTAGGCTTAGGCTAAGGCTAGGGGACCCTAGGCTTAGGGTAAACCACCCCTACGCTTAGGCTAGGGCACCCCTAGGTTCAGGCTAGGGCACCCCTAGGCTTAGGCTAACGCTAGGACTCCCCTAGGCTTAGGCTAGGGCACCCCTAGGCTAAGGCTACGGCACCCCTAGGCTTAGGCTAGGGCTAGGGGACCCCTAGGCTTAGGCTAAGGCACCCCTAGGCTTAGGCTAGGGCACCCCTAGGCTTAGGCTAGGGCAACCCTAGGCTTAGGCTTAGGCAAGGGCACCCCTAGGCTTAGGGTAAGGCTAGGGCTCCCCTAGTCTAAGGCTAGGGCACCCTTAGGCTTAGACTAGGGCACCCCTAGGCTTAGGCTAGGGCACCCCTAGGCTTAGGTAGGGAACCCCTAAACTTAGGTTAGGGCACCCCTATTCTTAGGCTAGGCACCCCTAGACGTAGGCTAGGGCACCCCTAGGCTTAGGCTGGGGCACCCCTAAGCTTAGGCTAAAGCTAGGGCTCCCCTAGCCTAAGGCTAGGGTACCCCTAGGCATAGGCTATGGCACCCCTAGACTTAGGCTATGGCACCCCTAAGCTTAGGCTAGGGCACCCCAAGGCTTCGGCTAAGGCGAGGACTCCCCTGGCCTAAGGATAGGGCACCCCTAGGCTTAGGCTAGGGTACCCCTAGGCTTGGACTAAGGCTCGGGATCCACTACCCTAAGTCTAGGGCACCCCTAGGTTTAGACTAGGGGACCACTAGGCTTAGGCTAGGGCACCCCTAGGCTTAGGCTAGGGCACCCCTAGGTTTAGGCTGGGGCTTCCCAGGGTTTAAGCAAAGGCTAGGGCTCCCCTAGACTAAGGCTAAGGCACGCCTAGGCTTAGGCTAGGGCACCCCTAGGCTTAGGCTAGGACGCCCGGAGGCTTAGGCTAGGGCAGCCCTAGGCTTAGGCTAGGGCGCCCCAATGCTTAGGCTAAGGCTAGGGCTCCCCTAGACTAAGGCTAGGGCAACCCTAGGCTTAAGCTAGGGCACAATTAGGCTTAGCTTAGGGCTAGGGCTCCACTAACCTCAGGTTAGGGCACCCCTAGACTCAGGCTAGGGCACCCCTAAGCTTAGGCTAGGGCAATCGTAAGCTTAGGCTAAGGCTAGGGCTCCCCTAGCCTCAGACAAGGGCACCCCTTTGCTTAGACTAGGGCACCCGTGGGCTTATGCTAAGGCTAGGGCTCCCCTCGCCTAAGGCTACGGCACCCCTAGGCTTAGGCTAGGGTACCCCTAGGCTTAGGCTAGGGCACCCCTAGGCTTAGGCTAGGGCACCCTTAGGCTCAGGCTAGGGCACCCCTAGGCTTAGGCTAGGGCACCCCTAGGCTTAGGCTTAGGCTAGGGCTCCCCTAACCTTAGGCTTGGGCTCTCCTAGCCTTAGGCTAGGGCACCCCTAGGCTTAGGCTAGGGCTCCCCTAGCCTTAGACTCTGGTTCCCCTAGCCTTAAGCTCGTGCTCCCGTACCTTAGGCTCTGGTACCCCTAGCCTTAGGCTAGGGCACCCCTAAGCTTAGGCTAAGGCTAGGGCTCCCCTACTCTTATCTAGGGCTCCCCTAGCCTTAGGCGAGGGCACCCCTAGGCTTAGGCTAGGGCACCCCTAGGCTTAGGCTACGGCTAGGGCTCCCGTAGCCTTAGGCTAGGGCTCCCCTAGCCTTAGGCTAGGGCACCCCTAGGCTTAGGCTAATGCTAGGGCTCCCTTAGCCTTAGGCTAAGGCTCTCCTAGCCTTAGGCTAGGGCACCCCAAAGTTTAGGCCAGGGCTCTCCTAGCCTTAAGCCAGGGCACCCCTAGTCTTAGGCCAGGGCTCCCCTAGCCTTAGGCTAGGGCTACCCTATCCTTAGGCCAGGGCACCCCTTGGCTTAGGCTAAGGCTAGGTCTCCCCTAGCTTTAGGCTAGGGCTCCCCTAGCTTGGTCTAGGGCACCCATATTCTTAAGCTAAGGCAAGGGCTCCCCTAGCCTTAGGCTAGGGCTCACCTAGCCTTATCCTAGGGCACACCTAGGCTTAGGCCAAGGCTAGGGCTCCCCTAGCCTTAGACTAGGGCTCCCCTAGTCTTACGTTAGGGCACCCCAAGGCTTGGGCTAAGGCTAGGGCTCCCCTAGCCTAAGGCTAGGGCTCCCCTAGGGCACCCCTAGGCTTAGGCTAGGGCACCCCTAGGCTTAGGCTAAGGCTAGGGCTCCACTAGCCTATGTCTAGGGCACCCCTAGCCTTAGGATAATGCTCCCCTAGCCTTGGCTAGGGCACCTCTTAGGCTTAAGCTAAGGGTAGGGCTCCCCTAGGCTTAGGCTAGGGCTCCCGTAGCCTAGGCTCGAGCTCCCCTAGCCTTAGGCTAGGGCACCCCTAGGCTTATGCTAAGGCTAGGGCTCCCCTAGCCTTAGGCTAGGGCTTCCCGAGCCCTAGGCTAGGGCTCCGCTAGCCTTAGGCCAGGGCACCCCTAGGCTTAGGCTAGGGCACCCCTACGCTTAGGTTAGGGCACACCTAGGCTTAGGCTAGGGCACCCCAAGCCTTAGGCTAAGGCTACGGCTCCCCTAGCCTAAGGCTAGGGCACCCCTAGGCTCAGGCTAGGGCACCCCTAGGCTTAGGCTAGGGCACCCCTAGGCTCAGGCTAGGGCACCCCTAGGCTTAGGCTAGGGCTCCCCTAGCCTTAGGATAGGGCTCCCCTAGGCTTAGGCTAGGGTTCCCCTAGCATTAGGCTAGTGCTCCCCTAACCTTAGGTTAGGTCACCTTTAGGCTTAGGCTAAGGCTAGGTCTCCCCTACCCTTAGCCTAGGGCACCCCTACGGTTCGGCTTGGGCTCCCCTAGCCTTAGGCTCGGGCTCCCCTAGGCTTAGGCTAAGGCTAGGCTTCCCTTAGCCTTAGGCTCGGGCACCCATAGGCCTAGGCTAAGGCTAGGGCTCCCCTAGCCTTAGGATAGGGCTCCCCTATGCTTAGGCTAGGGCACCCCTAGGCTTAGGCTAAGGCTAGGGCTCCCCTAGCCTAAGGCTAGGGCACCCCTAGGTTTAGGCTAGGGCACCCCTAGGCTTAGGCTAAAGCTAGGACTCCCCTAGGCTTAGGCTAGGGCACCCCTAGGCTAAAGCTACGGCACCCCTAGGCTTAGGCTAGGGCTAGGGGACCCCTAGGCTTAGGCTAAGGCACCCCTAGGCTTAGACTAGGGCACCCCTAGGCTTAGGCTAGGGCAACCCTAGGCTTAGGCTTAGGCAAGGGCACCCCTAGGCTTAGGCTAAGGCTAGGGCTCCCCTAGTCTAAGGCTAGGGCACCCTTAGGCTTAGACTAGGGCACCCCTAGGCTTAGGCTAGGGCTCCCCTAGGCTTAGGCTAAGGCTAGGCTTCCCTTAGCCTTAGGCTCGGGCACCCATAGCCTAGGCTAAGGCTAGGGCTCCCCTAGCCTTAGGATAGGGCTCCCCTAGGTTTAGGCTAGGGCACCCCTAGGCTTAAGCTAGGGCACCCCTAGGCTTAAGCTAGGGCACCCCTAGGCTTACGCTAGGGCACCCCTAAGCTTAGGCTAGGGCACCCCTAGACTTAGGCTAAGGCTAGGGGACCCTAGCTTAGGGTAAACCACCCCTACGCTTAGGCTAGGGCACCCCTAGGTTTAGGCTAGGGCACCCCTAGGCTTAGGCTAAAGCTAGGACTCCCCTAGGCTTAGGCTAGGGCACCCCTAGGCTAAGGCTACGGCACCCCTAGGCTTAGGCTAGGGCAACCCTAAGCTTAGGCTTAGGCAAGGGCACCCCTAGGCTTAGGCTAAGGCTAGGGCTCCCCTAGTCTAAGGCTAGGGCACCCTTAGGCTTAGACTAGGGCACCCCTAGGCTTAGGCTAGGGCTTTCTTAGGCTTAGGCTAGGGCACCCCGAGGCTTAGGCTAGGGCACCCCAAGGCCTAGGCTAGGGCAGCCCTAGGCTTAGGCTAAGGCTAGGGCTTCCCTAGGCTAAGGCTAGGGCACCCCTAGGCTTAGGTAGGGAACCCCTAAACTTAGGTTAGGGCACCCCTATGCTTAGGCTAGGCACCCCTAGACGTAGGCTAGGGCACCCCTAGGCTTAGGCTGGGGCACCGCTAAGCTTAGGCTAAGGCTAGGGCTCCCCTAGCCTAAGGCTAGGGTACCCCTAGGCTTACGCTATGGCACCCCTAGACTTAGGCTATGGCACCCCTAGGCTTAGGCTAAGGCTAGGGCTCCCGTAGCCTTAGGCTAGGGCTCCCCTAGCCTTAGGCTAGGGCACCCCTAGGCTTAGGCTAATGCTAGGGCTCCCTTAGCCTTAGGCTAAGGCTCTCCTAGCCTTAGGCTAGGGCACCCCAAAGTTTAGGCCAGGGCTCTCCTAGCCTTAAGCCAGGGCACCCCTAGTCTTAGGCCAGGGCTCCCCTAGCCTTAGGCTAGGGCTACCCTATCCTTAGGCCAGGGCACCCCTTGGCTTAGGCTAAGGCTAGGTCTCCCCTAGCTTTAGGCTAGGGCTCCCCTAGCTTGGTCTAGGGCACCCATATTCTTAAGCTAAGGCAAGGGCTCCCCTAGCCTTAGGCTAGGGCTCACCTAGCCTTATCCTAGGGCACACCTAGGCTTAGGCCAAGGCTAGGGCTCCCCTAGCCTTAGACTAGGGCTTCCCTAGTCTTACGTTAGGGCACCCAAGGCTTGGACTAAGGCTAGGGCTCCCCTAGCCTAAGGCTAGGGCTCCCCTAGGGCACCCCTAGGCTTAGGCTAGGGCACCCCTAGGCTTAGGCTAAGGCTAGGGCTCCACTAGCCTATGTCTA